>NW_009223870.1:658-12573 GCF_000690835.1 Fulmarus glacialis | reverse complement strand
GGACGACCGCGGTTTTCCCGCCGGTCCCCGTGCGGGAAGCTTTGTATGCATCGTCTTAGTTAAATACAGCCCACCCCCGAAAGACAGGAGAGCTCTCTGGAGTGCCCCCCTCCCCTTCAAATTCCCAAAATTTTAACTGCCAGAAGATGTCCCAGCGACTTCCCAGCCACAGAAAACTCCTCTTCCTCCTTTTCCTCCTCCTTGTTTTGGAGTTTAAACGTGGGTTTGCCTTACCGTGCGCCAGCGGTGTAGCACCAACACCCGAGCGGCCTCCGTCGCAGACGGGAGAGCCCGGCGCGGCTGCCTGCAGCCCCGGGCTCCCAGCGGGGCAAGGCCACAAGCCACACGCCAACTCCAGCCAAAACATTTCGCTGGGTTCAGAGGCTGAAAGGTCCTGTTACACAGAGGTCCTGTCTAACACGGGCCCTCGAGACCTGAAATGTCGTTTCACGGCTGCCTAGGGCAGTCGTCTTCGGCACCTCACAGCAGCGACCACCGTGCCCCCCGCTCCAACAGCGGGGATTGCCGTTCTTTAAGGGCCGTGGCTGTGCAACACAACTGTCAAACACGTCCCGGCTACAGCGAAGCTACCTTTCCACCTCCTGCGTATGCTTTTTTCCTCAGCACGCAACAGTGGTCAGACAGTGACTCATCCGATAGGGATACATTAATTTAATTACCACTTTTTGATAATGTTGATTAAATATAGCAGAGTATAACCTCTTCATTAACTGCAACCTCTCCAAACGGATCCATTTCACTCTCTCCTCACCCCTTGTTATTTTTTTCCCCTGGAAGTTCTTTCTTGACCGTACATACTCCTCGCCTCCCAGGCGCTCCTCCTTGCTTTCTTCAAGCTTTTCCTTGACCCTGCTCAGTCTTCATTTCTCTCTATATGTTTCTCTCCCAAGTTTTCTACATGTTTGAGTTTTCTTGGCATCATCTTTCCACTCAACTCTTTGCTTATTTTTCCTGGCCTTTCCACCCCTTTCCTCTGACATAACAGGCGTGTGACTCTTTCTAAAATGTTTACAACTTCCGTTCTTTATTTTCATCTCTTTTCCTAATTATTTTTACGAATCCTATCCTGTGAAACGCTAGGTTTGAGCCTTATGCGGCAAATGCCGTACTAAGATAGTATTTAAAAAACATGTTTAATAAATACATATAGTCGGCATATTGTTAGTACAGGAACGTAATTTTGGTCCAGATTCAGCTACCAAGGTAACGCACGTTGAGAAGAGGACAGCCTTTGCTGTCTTTGTGGTAGTAGGAAGGTTGTTACCACAATAAGGGTATAAAGATACAAGCTGGTACAGTTGGATAAAACAGACAAGTCTGTGGGACTGACAGAGGGCCTGCATGTGCACAAGAACTCTTGGCTCCACGTTTCTTTGCTTGTTGAGGAAAAATGGTCATTCTACCCCCAGCTGTTCTAGGGAGATAATTGCAAAGGGCATGTGTTACACTGATCTCAAAAAATGAGCAAGGAAGAAATAGTATTTTTCATTTGACCAGCTTATATAGTTATATAAAACAGCCAGTCTACTGAGCATGCAGGCCCTTCTTCCAACGTGAATTACCTGTAGCAGCTTAATATTTCAAGAGACATTTGTCTATGCTTATATTATACTAAATATAAATGAAAGCATGAAAGGAACACCATCTGAATGTTCGAAGACTCCATACTATTTTCCCACTTGCTTTCCAGGGGAAAAAGTTCCACAATCTGCTCTTTTTCATATTTGATTTTAATCGTGCAGCCTTGTCATAAATTGTCTATTGTTGCTGGCTGATTGAAATGTACAGGCTCCAGATAGTTAAGGAGTTCTGCATGTAACTGGCATAGAAAAAGAGTAATATGATACGTGCTGCTGAAACCTATTTTCAATTTTTGCCAAAATCAATAGAATCATGGAACACTTACGAACTTGAAGGGTTGAGATTATTAAAATTCAAATGATTGCTGTGGGATGGCTCGACCATTGAGATTAACTGGGCCTGCTCCAGCCTGCAGCAAATCAATTACCTTCAGGCTGTTTTCTTTTATTAAAACTCCTCAGGCAATTTATTTCAAAAGGTACCACCCACTGAACCTGATTACAAAGGCATGTATTACTAAACTAAACAACTCTAAAGATTTTAAAAGTTATTATAAGAATGCAAAGATCGAACATCACATTCTTAAATGTAAAGGTGCCCATATTCAGCAACTATGAATTGCTAAAGAAAACCATCAACCCTACTTCAAAAGAGCTGCAGTAGAGCAGTACACCTCTAAAAATAAAATGACACTTGCTTCAATCTGTAAGAGACACAAGTAATAAGAAATAAACCTTGGGTTTATATTGTCACAGGAGTTGCATATTTCTCCAGAAGTGCTATGTTTATTTCCAACATCATGTTTCACACGAAGTAGCTCATTACTAATCCTGTACATCACAGCGAAAGGAGTGATCCCAGTAAGCCAGCACATACCTTGCTGTTTATAACAAAAAGGGGTGTGGGTGGGTGTGTGTGAATGTGATAATTCTGAAAGTAAATTTGATTTCTTTCAGCTCTTGAGGGTGTTGAAGGATATATACTAGGCCATAGGAGAGACATCATCTTAATCAGCTTATCCTAACTTCTTTTGTCCAGGGACAGCAAAATTCAGAAGATGTTGCTCCACAGTTTTCTGCTGTCCCAAGACAAAGTTCATCCTTGAACACAACATTCCTCTTCCTGTTAGGTCTTCCCTATCTCTCTGACCACACATTTTCCATGATCACTGGGCTGTCTCTTCATATATCCAAATCATTCTGCCGGCTGTCAGCAACCTCAGGATGCTGAGTTGGATGGTGGTTGTGACACACTGTCAATGGAGATAACTCGCAGTCCTGAGGTATTAGGCCCTGCAAGTAAAACACATTGCCTTGGCAGTTCCTATATATTCTTTAGCAGTATTCATTCCTCAGGACACTGGACATGCACATTTTGTCACCAAATAGTCCAGAGCTTGCTTTCTTTTCCTCCACTCATTCTCATCTTCTGTACTGTTTCTTGCCACCAGTTTTCTCACTCTTCCTCTTGCCTCTTGAAGGTCTTGAGACCTTCACTTTGCAGTTTATTACCAATACCAACCTCTTCTCTCTCCCAAGATGATCTGAATAAGAGTGTCTCTATAGAGAATTCCCTTTTTATATCTATAATATTTCTTGTACAGCTCTGCTTTGTTCCAGTGGCACTGCCTCAAAACATATTCTGCAGATTTTGTGGCAAGGCTGCCATTGCCACCTACCACAGGGCTTTGCTTCTGTGAAGTTTATGTTGATCCCCCGCACTTTCACACATTCAGCAGCAGACTTAATAATAGCAGGACTGCATTGTAGCAAGATAGGGAACTTCAGGCTCCCTTTCCTTGGTTTATTTAATCCAAGGTTAGCATGCAATGAAGGCATAACCTGGAAAGTATGTCTCTTCAGAAAACAATTGTGTGGCTGCTACCTGGCTAGATCTACTCAACCTGGCATTAAACTAGCCATTTTGAGTGCTGACGGCAACATAGCTGCAGCAATGTGGAGCTCAGAGCGTCAGGTAACTAGCCAGGCAGTTAGAGCATTTTGAGCTCCGTACCATATGGCCATATCTGACTTAACTCACTATAAATCCTACTTGAGGCTTAGTCACGGAGCAGACAAATTCTTACCTAAGGAAAGAACTTTATGAGAACAGAAGTAGTTGGGACCTCTTCTTGTGAAGACCAGGCTGAATAGAAGTGCAGAAGGCTAAGGAGTTTCTTCAGGCAGAAGTAAAGAAGCAGGATTGCCCTTGGAGTTTGTACGTGGAGGAATCTGCCAGGAAAACACAGCAGGATGTGGTGGCAAACAATTTATAGTGTGTACCTTGTCCTGTTTAACAGCTTTGTGGGGCCAATTCTCTTTCTGCAGGGTACGAATATCCCCCCTTGAGTTAACTCCTTTAAACATGCATTGCCGGTATCCTGAAGAGGGAAAAATATGCTCCTGGTGAGTTAGTAATACAGCAGTCGGATCTCTACTTACACATCTCTGTTCACATCTAGCTTCTCTCACTTTTAAAATTGCAGTTGCATTTTAACTATATATGTAAAAAACTGTATAGAACTGGAACATCCATGTCTGTATGGCTTAACTTCTCATACAAGCAAAAGCTTGTTTCTGCTAGAAACAAATGAGAACAATTTACCCAGCTTGCCTACCCTGGCAACAAAAAAAAATCACATTTTTAGAACGAGAGGTCTTGAAGACCCTTCTTTCTTTGACACAGAAATTACCTCCTTCATCTCTATAAAAATGATTTTAAGTCTCAAACTGCCTGCTGCCAGAATAACACTGAAGAACATTAGTGACTCAGAAAACCCAATTACTCTCCACCAGTCTTTTTCTGATTTCTTGGCTTTCAGTTTCCAGTACCATTTTCATGCTACCTTAAATGCTTCCCTGCAGCTCTGGGGAAAAAAAAAAAAAAAAGAAAGAAAAAGGAACAAGAAATACTATGAATGTCAGGAAAAAAATTTAAGCTACACTGGGAACCTCATAGATCTAACATATATCTCCAGTTACCCTTCCTTCCTTGCTGCAGGCAGAACGATCAAAGCAGCACAGCCGTCCACTTGCCCTGTTGAGCAGCTGATTTGGGAGATTTGCCAATGCCCCTTCTTATAACATGGAGTGTGATCATCTCCTCCCAACTGGGGCTTGGAATGTTTCTGTAATTCTTCACCGTTCTGAGGACTTTTAACTCCTCTGCACGATATAATCTCCTTACAGCTTTCAAAATTAAGATCTCTTGCTGTACCCTCCACATTCTCACTGCGTGGCATTTGGCCACAGTGAGTAGTCATGCTAATTTGGCATAGCTGCCATGATTCACAGCCACAGCAACTGCATCTCGTTATGCTTCTATTTGGAGGAGCAAATTATAGAGCAAGTTATCTGAGGACCACAGAACTCACTATTACAAGCAGAAGCAATGGATCCAGCTTACCCTAACCTGATTTACTAACCACCATGGTTTTGCTTCATTTTTTGCGGAGTCAGTGTTTATCTGGTGTGTCTCTAAGTAGCTGCTGCCAGAAGATGCATCAAAGGAGACGGAGGAAACAGCTTGCAGCGGCAAGCAGGAGCTAAGTGACAACAACAGAACAGGATCATACTCACATGGGCTGAGCTATTACTGTATTTCATGGCAGGTGCCCGCTATGCGAGATTGAGAATATGGACACCATTTATGGTGGAAATACGGGAAAGCCAGCAATGGACTTAGAACAGAAACATGAGAAAAGCAATGATGTGGAAGTGCTCACAGAATAGCTTTTCAGTTAACAATTGGCAGAGCAGCCAGATGTGAGAAACAGTAGGGCTCTTGAAATATGTTGCCATATCAGAGTTAGTAAATCCACACTGCTGGAGAAGATTTACTGGCAAATCTACTTTGGCAAGAGAGTGAGGGAAGCTTGTGGACCAATGTGAAATACTTACAGACAGCG
The DNA here is from genome assembly GCF_000690835.1 of Fulmarus glacialis. NCBI lineage: Eukaryota > Metazoa > Chordata > Aves > Procellariiformes > Procellariidae > Fulmarus > Fulmarus glacialis. Next base: position 7,064 of record NW_009223870.1, on the reverse strand, counting down.
GTATCAGAAACAGCGGCAGGGTCTAAGTTTGCCTGTTCAGATGTTAGCAAGTTTATTTCTGTTTCACCCTTTGCTTACCCTGATATTCATTTCAGTAGGGATTTCAGTATATCCTTTACTGCCCTGGTTAATGAAGGTAAAGAAGAGGCAGATAAATTACCCACAGAGTGATAGAAAGTACCTTTGGCAAACTAAGGAAAATGGCAAACCGGACCGAAGGCAAGATGATCCTACACATCAAATACCCCTTAAATGACAAACAAAACTGTGACTTGGGAATGTTGTTTGCTTCCTGTATATGACTGAGAAAAGGTGAATTCTTTGTGACAAACTGAAGTGTCTAACGTGGTCTCTTTGAGGGCTGCGGGGCATCCTTTCTTGGTAAAGCTGGTCTTTTTGCCAGAGACCTTATCAAGAGGAGAAAAAATGATGCTGAGGCTACAAATCCTTTAATTTATACCTGCACAAAATTAAAAATGTAATACAAATTTTACACACAAAAATTTTGAAAATGCCATATGGAGTCCTTGTTGGTGACTAACAGCAGCAGTTTGTGTCTTCCTCATCTCCTTCCTCACCTTCTTAACTTTTTGATAATCTGTTTCAAATCGTGATCCTGACTATTTGTGTGCTTTCATTATACATTCTTAAACCTTGCTAATAACAGCACCCAAATCAGGCTTTAAAGACTGTGTTCCCAGAACATTAAGATGTGCTACAGCGTCAAACAACTTGATGGAATTCATCCCTTCCTTTCAATTTTCCATGTGGAAATATAGTTCATTTGTAGGCATCATGGCTTTACACTACCTATCAGTCTGTCCCCCCCTTACTTTTTCACATCACCACTCTAGTCTCTTGAACTACTATGAAACAAATAGTGCTCCCTTTCAGCTGGAATAACGCGTTTGCCTGTGTCCCATCAGCTGTGCCCACGAACAGGTACAACTGTGGCCCAGTTTGGAGCTTATTTTTGAGGTCACAGTGCCCTCTACTGTCTGTGGCATCCTCTTCTGCATCGTCTTGGTTAAAAAAACAATATGCCAAGTGTTTATATACTCCCTAAAAAGAGCAAATTTTTTTTTCCAGAATTTACCCATTCATTTCTGTTTCAAGATATACTTTCATCTAGACTAGCAGGCCAAATCTGGGTTGTTTGATTGGGCAGAAAACAGGTTCGCCAGGGCATAGTAATTTCTTGCTGACTATAAGGCTGCTTTGTCAGAGTCGCTGTTAATTTAAATTAAATCACTGATCTATGCAGAGCTGGAATCACACCTGACTTGTAAATATTGAGTAATTCCACATAAGGAAGCGCTCTGACATACATGCAAAGTAAGAACAACCAGGCCTGTGTTTCAAGTACAAATTGTAAATGCATCTGCCACAGATTTGTATTGCTCCTGGCGATCATTCTGACTCTGCAGATACAAATCACCTATTACATGTGGAGGCGTTCTTTACAAACTCCTCTCCTCTTTGTGTTTGCCTTCACCATCTTTCTTCATGAGTGATGTGGGGTACTGTAGGTGGTTTCGCTCCCCTGTGAGTGTCCCCTGGAGCATGACAGACTGTCCTGCAAGTGAGCCTGGGACCATCCCTGCTCTCCCACCAACCTGTCTCGCACAAGTAATCATAGACCCCTTGTGACACTCCCCCTCTCACCCCAAAGCCCCATTTACCTTCACACAATACGTGGGCTGCTCTGCCCACCCTATCCCTACCATTAGAAAATCCTACTTGGTTTTGATTTTAGCAAAGAGAATTCAAATCAAAAGAAACATCTATAACCAGCAAAAAATCCCTAGCCTGGCCCACTTCTTAAGAAGCATGCAGCAGGTAGCACTGAAAGGGTTATGGCGGGACACACACACGTCTTTTTAAAATATACTGTTTGTTTCATATTCTGAAATTTTTTTAGCTTGACAGAACAACTCATTATGCTCAGAGAACAGCACCTGGTTTATTGTTTCACGAGGCAGGTGCAACCACTCCAGCTCCTCAAGGTGCTACAACTTGTTTCCCGGTAGGGGATCTTGTAGTATCATTCCCCAGAGCATGACATGTAGGAGTTCAAAGGATTTTCCTTCCTGAAGGATTACATTGATGATATATATCAATGTATATATTGATGATGGACTGAAGCCTGAATATAGTACAGCATTCATTTTCTCATGTTAGTCTGATAGCAAAATGAGGAGAGTTCACTAAGCAATGCACTTTCAAGTGTACACATACTCATACATATATGTGTGTGTGTTTGCATGCATGTATGTATAAAAAATATCTATAAAATACTAAAAAAATCAAATAGTACTGCTGGGCATGGAAAGCATAGTTCAATGTAGCAGACATACCTGTCTTTATCTACTCATTTTTTCCATGCAACTGCCACATCATAAAGTCACAGATAATTTCACTGGTACCGAGTACAGCTGAGGCTCCAGAATGAGCCCCAGGGCTGCACTGCAAGGAAACTGTGGCCCACTTGTAATCCTGGGTTTCTCTGAAGAAATACTTCACAGGAAGGATGCTTTTAAAATGACCGCTTAATGGAAGGAGAAAAGGATGTCAAAGAGCAGAAGAGTATGCTGGATGGGGTGAATACTTAATGCTGTTTTCAGGTGCAATAACACACTATTGGGATCATGCAGGGGAGCAGAGAAATGCAGAATGACTATCAGAAAAAGGTGATAAAGTTTTAAAGGATCTTTCCTCTATAGAAAGATTTCCTTTTTCCCATCTGCTGAGGCAATACCTAGAAAAATTCTACTCACTTTTCAAACAGGAAGAGCTTCATTGCCCACCAACTACCTGTATCAGGTTTAAAGTAACTTCACGTTTACATGCTGTATGCATATGCAGAAGTGCATTTTGCAAGCAGCGTGGAACCTCCACATTTCAGCTGTCATTATAAGCCGTATTGCTGGCATTGTTAGAAAAGTTGCAGAAGAAAGAATGCAAAATAAATTATGACTGTCTTACTTTACTGTAAACAGATTAAAAAAAATCTCTTACATTATAGTGAAATCAGTCAACAATGTTGCACAGCTGTGGAAAAACAAAATGTTACATGGGAGTATGTGAAAAGGAGTTTCATATCTCACTCATGAAGTCATCTATTGACTCCAGTTAGTACTGGTGAGATCTCAGTTAAAGGAATGTGTCAGATGGTGAGCACCGCACTTCAGGAAAGATGCAGACCCACTGAAGGATAGGGATTTTTTCTAATCTCCTTTATCCTTTACTGTCATTCTTATTTTATATCAGCCATGGTAGTTGCAAAGTAGATTTCCCCCTCCGACAAACACATACACACAGCAGAAAGTCCTCTTGAAGTCTACACAAGGAGGAAATATAGCCTGGAGAAGAGTAATCAGAGGCAATGTAGTATCAGTTTTCAAATAAGCAATAGGTTGCTACAAGAAGAGACAGAAGCACTGGATAAGGAGTGAAGGGCTAAAATTACAGTCCGGGTCAGGTTAGACATTAGGGCCAATTTCTAAGGAAAGAATAGTTAAGCATCAGACTCTTTAAAGGATCTGTGCAATCTCCATTGTTGGAGGCTCTTAAAAGCAAATAAGATAAACATCTTTCAGAGGTGGTTTAATTATAAACTGATCTTGGCTTGAGCCAAGGAGATGATCTCTGAAGATCCCTCCCTGCCCTACTTTTTATTATTATATACCAGCTAATCCCTCAATGAGCCTTTATGAAAAAATTTCATCCCAAGTATCCCCTGACCCAGCTGTGAGCTAGAGACCACCCAGCTCCTAATACACCAAGGAAAATGCTACTTTTACCCTGAGCTGCCATTCCATGATTGATTATCATAAAGGTTCTATGCAACTCAGAGATTATCAGTCTTCCACAATGAAATACGTGACAGCACCGTCAAATTTTGCCAACACCTGAAAAAAACCAAGTGAAGAAGAAGAACTCCAGAAGCAGAAGAGCAGGACCAAACCTGTAACATTTGCTTAGACTTTTGTTTTGAGGTGGGAGAGCCGGGGAAGAAAGAGGAAATACTGAGGTTGCAGTTGAAAACTAGCTTGGGTCTTAAAGAGACACCCGAGTTTCACTAATGGGTCTGCCACAGATCTACTTTGTGAGTACAGTGGATGATCTAAAATGAGGTGATAACAAGGAAGGAAGGGAGTTGTGACAATAATTGATTAGTAGTGTTGACAATAGGGACTGTGTATGTGGAATAAGACTGGAAAGGAGCAGGCAATAAATGAGGAAGAAAATGGAAAGTCAGAAGACAAAGAAGGAAAGAGGGAAGAAAAGTCATATTGGAAAATAACCTTAAATGTGCAAGTGCCACAGAAGCCTAACTCCAACAAAGATTCTGCTATTTTCAGTATGTTTCAGTCTCGTATGTTTTTAAAGGAGTGTTATGAGTAGAAAGGAAATACCTAAATGCTGGAAAGAAACTTGGTCCTAGAACCTGGATCTCCTGACCTGCCGCTTATAGTAGGTCAGAAGCTCTGAGGTCTCACATTTTTGCAGCAGTGCATAAAAGTTCTGTCATAATTAATTTTTTTCATGTAATTCCAGAGATTGAGAAGGCCTCCTTGTACTTACATTCTCTACCCCAGGATACAATAAATGCTGCTTTCTCATGGAATGATATCCACATTCAATGGATATTGCCCACATTCAAGACTTGGGCCTGTGTCTCTCATGTGATGGATTTTTGCTGCCGCCTTCTCTTGAACTGTGGAGATCTATGGAGGTCTCTTATTCCTCAAGGCTTCCACAAATAGATCCCAAAAGTCTTATGGAGAGCATGCTTCTCGTCCTTCTTCCTCATTGTCACTATTATAATCTGAAAAAGGAGAAGAACTGTACCCCTTGTGCTTGAAGGAAAGGAAAACTAAAGAATGCAAAGGAATTCACACCAGTGGACACCTTACAAGAAGAAAGATTGCAACTGCATCTTCAAGTTTCTCCTGTTGTAAGCTTTACCTCAATAAATACTGTCAGGTTTCTGTCCTCTCTCTACTTTACTCTGCAAAGATGCCTTATCCTTGTCTTACAGTCCCTGTAATTTTAGCACTTAATGGAATTGGAATCTTCTTTCCTGTGGTTTAGCTGTCCTGTTTCTGAAAAGCTCCCCAAATATGGCTTGGAAGAACAAGGAGGAATTCAAACTCCATGGCCAGTCAAGCATGTGTCTTTATTTCTCAGAGATGGTAGGGCTATGGCAAACATGCTCTGGACTTCAGCATTTCCATTAGAAAGAGATTTATTCCCATTTCACTAAGGAGTCCAGCTGAGACATTCTGATCCTCCAGCAGAGACTGTATTTGTCCTATTCAGGGGATGAATCCATTTCTCTCATTCTGTCCACTTGAATATAGAATCCAAAATCATGAAGATTAAATATGAAGATAAGTCCTTAAGCTCATGATTTTTACTCAGTTACCTACAGAAATAAGTCTCTGCATTGCATATATGAATTTGTCTAACTATACCAAACGATTCTTTACTATATAGCCAATTTCCACTTAATTCAGCAGTCACACTTTACAATAGTAGGGTGTGGTTTTGTATTCGGATGGCTTCTGTATTAATAACAGTTTAGATCTATGCAAACAGTGGAAGGAAAAGAGGACAAAATGTTGAGACCACTGCAAGAGAATAAATCATGAGGTCTCTTTATAGCTCACTGTCATGCTTTCTGAGACTCGAAGTGAAGGTCTGTAAACGTATGAAAATCGTCGCCTCAAAAGAAAATACGTGCATCTTTATGCAAACATGCAATCTACATACTTTTGCCCTAAGGTGTTAGGTGTGGCACACTTACCTGTGTGGTTCAGCAACAGCAAGTCCTGAACAGCTATCCAGTTACACAAGTCTGGTGTGGAAAGAAAGCTTTAAGTGGGTGCAGACATCTGCTTTAAGCCTTGCAAGGCTTCCCGAGCATTATAAATTGGCTTTTGTGTAAATGAAAATCAGGCTATGTATTTTCTGCCTGGTATGGTGTTGGGTACATGCTCCAAAAGTATTTAAAGGTAACTTCTTTGTTAAGATATAGACCAGTATACTTGTTCTGTCTACCAGGAAGAAATTAGAAGTAGTGCATGTGGATATGAGCTAACTATTTTCTCTTGTTCAGATAGCATTTATTACAGACAACACTAATATTTGCTGAAAATAAGAGAGTAAAAAAAAAAAAAAAATATTCCCATCCGTAATCGAAAAAGACATTACAGTTTACAACTGCCTGGATGCCATCCAACCTGTAAGCAGAAAACAAACAAACAAAACTACTGAGACAAAAACAAACCAGAGAATAGCCTAATCAACTTAGGAAACATAAATAGCTAGCTGATGCAGGCCAGCATCCTTTCACTCACCATGTGGATTTTGCACCTGAGGACCTGGGAGAAAATCTGAG
>NW_009223870.1:0-277 GCF_000690835.1 Fulmarus glacialis | reverse complement strand
AAAAATGGGTATTGCTGCCTGAAAAACGGTTGAAGCAGTACAAGGAAGTTCTGCAGCAGTGACAAAGTAGGTTCCTGAGGACAGAACCGAAACACCACTGTTGCGGCAGGGGCTTGAGGGCAGGGGCTGGAGGCCAGCGGGAGCAAGGGAATTTGGGGAATACCAGTAATGGCATCCGGGGCACGTGTAAAATTTTGGATAGACCAAGTCTTTTTATCCTTTTTCCCCTTTCCTATTTACTCTCCCGCCTTCCTGTGCCTCCCCGAAGAGCCCCCGG
>NW_009223869.1:2634-3717 GCF_000690835.1 Fulmarus glacialis | reverse complement strand
CTGGGTGCCCGTCCCCATCCCTGGGTGCCCGTCCCCATCACGGGAATGCTGGGTGCCTGTCCCCATGGATGGGTTCGTGTCCACATGGTGAGGATGCTGGGTGCTTGTCCCCATGGCTGGGTGCCTGTCTCCACCCCTGGGTGCCCGTCCCAACCGTGGTGACACTGGGTGCCTGTCCCCATCCCGGGGACGGGGGCCCGTCCCCATCCCGGGGTGCCCGTCCCTGTGGTGGCAATGCCAGCTGCCTGTCCCCATGATGGGGACGCTGGGTGCCCGTACCCATCCCTGGGTGCCTGTCCACATGATAGGGACACTCGGTGCCTGTCCCCATCCCCGGGTGCCCGTCCCTGTGGTGGCGACGCCAGCTGCCTGTCCCCATCCAGGGGACGCTGGGTGCCCATCCCCGTCCCTGGGTGCCTGTCCCCATCACGGGGACGCTGGGTGCCTGTCCCCCTCCCTGGGTGCCTGTCCCCATCACGGGGACGCTGGGTGCCTGTCCCCCTCCCTGGGTACCCGTCCCCGTGGTGGCACAGAAGAAATCCGATTAACCGTGTTCTTCCCCCCGATCGGCCTCGCCCTGCGCCGGCAGCTGGAGCTGCCCGAGCGTAAACTGTCCGATAAAACCAACGCTGCAAACCCAGAACTCGCCAAATCCGGCAGACGGAAGCGGGACAAGGAAGATAAGGACGAAGGAAACAAAGTCCAAGAGAATGAGGGCACCTGAGAAGGCGGGCAGTCCCGGTGCGACCACGGTGCGACAGTGAAAACCAGGAAGAAATCAAAAGACCACCGACCAGAATTAAGGGGGTAGGGTGCTGGGTGGTGCGGGTACAACTGGGGGGCACAATCTGGGGTCACCCGGAGGCAACCAGCCCGAGCTGGCAGCCGAGAACTAATCCCAGAGGAATTGGGAACCTTCCCTCGGAGATGACATTAACCGGCGGGATCCCAGGGTCGGACCCTGTTACGGTGGTCGGTGTGCGTAAATCTGTAACAACAGCTGGGTGCCTGTCCCCATCGTGGGGAGGTTGGGTGCCTGTCCCTGTGGCTGGGTGCCCGTCCCCATCCCTGGGTGCCCGTCCC
>NW_009223869.1:0-1899 GCF_000690835.1 Fulmarus glacialis | reverse complement strand
TGCCTGTCCCCATCCCTGGGTGCCCATCCTCATCACGGGGATGCTGGGTGCCTGTCCTCATCCCTGGGTGCCTTTCCCCATCCCTGGGTGCCTGTCCCCATCGCTGGGATGCTGGATGCCTGTCCCCATGGCTGGGTGCCCGTCCTCATCCCTGGGTGCCTGTCCCCACCTGTCCTCATCCCTGGGTGCCCGTCCCCATCACGGGGATACTGGGTGCCTGTCCTCATCCCTGGGTGCCCATTCTCATCCCTGGGTGCCCGTTCTCATCCCCGGGTGCCTGTCCTCATCCCTGGGTGCCCGTCCCCATCACGGGGATACTGGGTGCCTGTCCTCATCCCTGGGTGCCCATTCTCATCCCTGGGTGCCCGTTCTCATCCCCGGGTGCCTGTCCTCATCCCTGGGTGCCCGTCCCCATCACGGGGATACTGGGTGCCTGTCCTCATCCCTGGGTGCCCATTCTCATCCCTGGGTGCCCGTTCTCATCCCCGGGTGCCTGTCCTCATCCCTGGGTGCCCGTCCCCATCACGGGGATGCTGGGTGCCTGTCGCCATCCCTGGGTGCCCATTCTCATCCCTGGGTGCCCGTTCTCATCCCTGGGTGCCTGTCCCCATCCCTGGGTGCCCGTCCCCATGGCGAGGCCCCCCCCTCACCTCCCTTTTCTTCTTGGCCTTGACGTCCTCCCCGCCGGCGGGCAGCCCTCCTTTCCTCTTGGCGCTCTCCGCCTTCTCCCGCGGTTTGTTCCCATCACCCTCCTTCATCTTCTTATACTTCCTCATAAACTCCGAGATCAACTCCGGGCAATCCAGGTTCTTCTCCGGCTCCCAAGTGTTGTGTTCCCTGTCACCAAATAACCGTCATGGTCATCATCACTGTCACCGTCCCCCCTCCCTGGCGGTACTTACTCGGAGAAGCCCTTCCACTTGAGCAGGTACTCGGCCTGGCCCTTCACCACGCGCCGGTCCAGCACCTTCTCCACCACATACTCCTCCTCGTCTCCCGAGGACGAGCTGTCGGCTGGCCGCTTGCTCCTCTTGCCCATAGCGCAGCGCCCACGGGTCCTGGAGCGGGGGGACAGGGGGGGTTATCGGGGACCCCCCTGCCACCCATCGCCCCCCAAATCCGTAAGAAGAGGAGATGGCGGCGAAGGAGCAGGCGCGTCCCAGCGCCATTTGGGTTAAAAGCCCTAAAAACGGTGGGGATTTAGGCACAGGAAAACGTAATTTGGATTAAAATCCCTAAAAAACGGTGGGGATTTAGGCACAGGGAAATGTAATTTGGGTTAAAACCCCTAAAAAACGGTGGGGATTTAGGCACAGGGAAATGCTTTGGTGGAAAACCCCATTTTTCCACCAATTTATAACATGGCGATAAAAATCTCACCCCTTTTTTAGGGGGTTTAAAGGCGAATTAAAAAGGGGTGAGGGGGGAAAAAAGAGGGGGAAACCTCGCACTCCCCCTGACCATTTTGGGGTGAGTTTGCTGCTTAACAGAAAAGCCCCACAAGCTAAAACCCCAGGGGTTTAAAAAAAACAGGTTTTAAAGCACACAGCCAAAATGTGGGGTTTTTTAAGTCTTGGGTTTAGCATTTTTTTTTAAATTCAGCCCTAAAAAAACCGATGGAGCCAGAAATTCCTTGTCCTCCCTGTTCCCCGGGCGGCAGTTCCTGACAGGGCCGGGCCGCGAAGGCCCAAATGGCATGATTTACCGGCGGTGGGTTTGGGTGTAAAAGAGGAGGTTTTGGGTGTAAAAGGAATGGATTTGGGAGTAAAAGGACCAGTTTTGGGAGTAAAAGGAGCAGTTTTGGGAGTAAAAATGGTGGGTTTTGGTGTAAAAGGGATGGAAATGGAGCCCCGGGGTGTCGCATCCCTAAAGCCGCGTGTGGGAGTCCTGGAGAAACAA
>NW_009223868.1:327-81225 GCF_000690835.1 Fulmarus glacialis | reverse complement strand
TTTGCGCCCTCCCGGCCCTCGCCTGGGGAGGGAGAGCAGCGCCTCGGTGACGGGCCTGCCTCGGAGGGCTGCGCCTGGTGGGTGTTTGTTCGCCAGGCTGGTAACTTCATGTGAAACGGCTGGCCCTCAGGTCTTTGCTATACCTCTACTGCAAGGCTTTTCTTAGCAGCAGAGCTTGAAACTTAAGCCTCGCTATAATATAATAGGGCTGTGCTTTAAGAGAAAAGATTTTAGCAGTTCTTCACTACTGTTCTATTGTTATAGGTATGGCGCACAGGGCTACGGGTACAAGTAGCTTTGAGTAGAGACTTCTCTCTACAGAAGAGTTAAAGGTTGATGCAGCACTTCCCATCTAGCTGTATTAACACCCTGTGATGCAAGTGTGGTTTTGTGCTTTCAGACTTCCAGTTGTTTCTCTGCAAAACACTAAACTTTTGTGTTATAGTGTAAGGTACTTAATGGTTCTCATGAAGGCAATCCCAGTGGTATGGAATAGGTTGTGTTTCCCTGGACACCTAAAGCTGCTTGAGAAAAGCCTTCCCCCATTGTCATCCCTCCTGTTCCTCCTTTTTTTCACTCCTGTGCTGCCCCTTCTGTTTTTCCAGTGTAGGCTTGTGCAGTCACTGCGTGAACCAGATTGAGAACTGATGCAGGATAAAACTAAAGTTTTCTTTTTTTTTTCTGAGTTAACTTTAACCCAGGACGCTTACTGTATTTCTTTCACTGGAGGGACACTCATAGTCTTGCCCTGGCACTTGGGAGGTGATAGCACAGTATTGGGAGTGAACAAATGGAGGAGGAGAGTACAGTACCTTTGTTTGGCAGCAGTGGTAGCTTCTACTGGATCAGGGAGCTATGGCCTTGCAAACACCAAGCATTACCGACTATAAAACCGTAGATGTAAATCTTTGCGCTAAGACCAAGCATGGTGGTGGTGTTATTCTGTGAGTGTTTTTTTTTTTCCCCTCTGTGCTTTTTAAAGAAGAAGGGCTGAATACAGTTATGTTCTTCTGCTTCAGAACAGAACAGCGGGATAAGGAAGCCTTTTCCTCAAGGATTTGTTTAGCTATGTGTCTGGAAAACGTGGGAGATGCAGCATGTGAATGGAAAAGCCATCAATGTCAAACTGGAGAGGCTTAAAAACCTTGCTGTTTTATGAGACATTCTATTCAGTTAGTAGCTTGCATGTGATACTATGCTCAAATATGCCTTGGAAGCCTGAGGCGTTTGAGATAACCATTTCTAAAGGGGGGAAGCCTCATTGGAGAAGTGGTCATGAGAAATCTTAGCAAAAAGCTAAAGTTTAGCAGCATTGTCAGAGGATGGAAGAAGAAAAGTTTTATATCTTTCTGGCAGCTGCTTGCTGGTCTAGCAGAGATTTATAATTAGGAGTCTTGCATTCTTTTCTCCATAATTTTATGTGGGCCAGATTGCTAACTTTCAAAATGAGGGTCTAAATGTTAGAACCTGACTGGAAGAAGTGACTGTTTGGGGGTGCTAGCCATGTACAGCTTTCTCAAATAGCGTCAGTGATGGGAGCTTAAGAGCTGCCAAAGATATGGTCGCTGATGTATCACAGATTTGGCTACTTGATTGGCCTTTTGGCTTTTGAATTTTGGTTGTTGGGCCTTTACACAGGAGATGGGAAACGTGTTAATGCTTACCATGTGTTGAATATATTTGTCTGTGTATGTATATATCTATACTATGTACATACCGTATACAGCATTTGAGAATCTGTAAGTGAAGAGATCTGTGGAATGCAAAGTAATCAAGTGCCAAAAACGAGGCAGCTTACACGTGAGAGTGCAATTCCTATTTAGTAGAAAAAAAAACGGAAAAGTAGGATGAGGGAAAAAACGTGCTTTTGCAAGAAAGCCTATGTTGGGTTCCTTGAGAGAAGTAAGAGGCAAGAAGAGATCTAGATAAAATTAAAATATTGATGGGAAGAGGAGGGGCGAGGAAAGACATTGGTATAAAGAAGTGTTGCAGTCACTGGCAATTTATCTGGAAAAGCCTGGAGCTTCTGAGAGGAGAGCTTGGAGACAGGGTAGTACATCACCGTGCCCTCTTGTAGGACTTGATAGTGCAGGAAAGCTTTACCCATTTTTAACGGTGTAAAAAAAGGAGTCTGCCCCTGACTAGGACATCTCTGCTGTGGTTACCTGAGTAAGTTCTGGGGTTTCTTTCTTTGTTGTTTTGTTGGTTTTTTTTTTTTTTCCCTAAAAAAAAAAAGTTTAGATTCAAGGGTATTATCCTTATGACACAGATTTCAGGCTTTCCTTACAACTCCTTCCACAGAGAGAGACTGGTATTTAACATAGTGTGGGCTCTTTACTGTTATTCCAGCATAAGCAGAAAAGGGTGAAATTGTTCACCTTAATTTTTAAATAGGTTGTATTACTTTGTTTCCTGCTGGGATCTGAACTGCTAATCCTTCCCCTTGGTAAGAGGAGAGGGGAACTTGTAGCCTACTAAGACTGTGCGGTAACTGACTTTGGCTACCTTGGAGATTAATGGAATATCATCAGTGGCTAGGAAAGTAATCATTTCAAGTTAGGGTTTCAGCATATTAAAAAAACATTCTGTTGAAATACTAAGATAAATAACAGCTCTTTCTTTTGGTTTCCTGGGAAGTTCTGTGTTCAAATTACTTTGATTCCGCTAACAGTTAATCTGTTTAGAGATTAAAATTCAGTGAATACAAAAATCTCGCTATAAGCACCTTAATTAAAAGAGGCTGAAGAACCATCTAGCAATTAAAAATTGTGGGATATTGGAAAAAAGTAAGTAACTTATTTCTGACTATGTACAATTTAAGGGAGTGCACGGTTAGGAAGAATAGTAATCTATGGATGGGTTCAAAACTCATTTAATGCTTCAGTGTAATATTGCACTATGTAAGATGAAAGCCTGACATCTCAAAGGGTATTGTCGTGACATGAGGAAATGAACACAGCCAGGAGAAAGAAAGCAAATCTAAATGAAAGAACAGTGAAGTTACCTCTTCAAGTTGTGCATGATTCTACTTTTTATGTCCTTCTGGTCTGTTAGAGAGAGTGTTAAGTGAGTTCAGTAGAAAAATGGTATTTAGGATCTATCAAGACACTTGTGGGAATAATAAAAAGTGCAGGGAAAATTGCTTTTTCTTTCTGCAGTGCAATTTTAAACTGGAATGTATTTCACCATTGGAGTGTTTTGCTCTGAAGCAAAGGGCTAATGGCTTTCTAATACTGCATCTGAAAAAAAATTTCTTGCTTAAAATAGGGAGATTGGGACATATTTAATGGGCCAAGGTGCCCTTATTTTCCATAATAACTTATTGGAATCTACCTATTATTGTGAACAGATATTTAGTAATGTGGTTTTTTGGACTCCTTAACTGAGCTTCTTACCTTAGAATGGTTCTGTTATGCTTCTAGAAGTTGAAGAAGAAATAATCTCAAACTAAAAAAATAATTGGAATGTAGGTTTTAGATATCTATTTCTGTTGTCTGTGGTATCTCCATGTCAGTTAGATAGGAGCTGGAATGATATAAACAAATTTTAATTTCCCTGATGTTTCTAGAAGGTCTTCAAATGCCATACTACAGCAATTTCCAGATAGCTTATTGCATACATGCTTTTGTAAACAAGGTCTCATACTACTTCCTCAGGAAGACAAAAGGAATAGTTTGGTTGAAGAGAGTGGGAGGACTGTGGGGTTTGAATTCCTTTAAAACTGTCAGAAGTAGTGAATTCTTACAGCTATTAAAATGGGCAGCGTAGATTTTTTTTTTTTCCTGAAAGCTTTGGTGTGTATATGCTGAAAACAGCTTGGGTGGTCCTGTGATTTGTGTTTGGTTTTTTCAGAGAGAGTAATCGTACTGCTTGTAGGCTCATCTCGTGAGATGCTTCAGGATGCAGGGGAATGATGGCTTCATCTTGATTTTAGAGATGCTTTTGCTGGGATTCAGGTTAGTGTAACTTCTTTGGAAGAGCACTTACGAAGATGAGTGCAACAAATACTGAAGTTTTTCTTGTTACAGTGAGTTAGTGGTAGCAGTGATGTGAATGAGCCCTTGTTTCATATTAAGGTTAGGATAAGATAAAGATATTAAATAGCTGCCCTATCCACTGGTATAAAAAGGAATTTGAGTACAGAATTGTGGGGGTTTTTTCACATCTGCGTGCAAATTTAAAATGCAAATATTTCTGATAAAAAGAAAAAAAATTGATCCTAAAGAACTAAATCTCATTAACTTATTCACGAAGAAGTGATCGTTCCCCCTTACTCAGCATTTGTGAGACTGCATCTTGAGTATTGTGTCCATTTTTGAGCTCCCCAGAAAAATGCTGGCATAGCCACGTGAGTCTGTTAATCCAGTGGAGGGCCCCCAGGAAGCAGAAGAGACTGAAGCACATGAGGTATGAGGAGAGGCTGAGAGCGCTGGGTTTGCTCAACCTTAGGAGGAGAAGGCTCAAATAGCTGGCTGGAGGATATCAAGAAGATGGAGCCAGACTCTTGGAAGTGTGTGGCAATAGGATGAGAGGCAATAGATGTCATTTGGAAGAATGGGAAATTTTGATAAAGTAATTTTTCCATGAGGGTAGTAAAACACTGGAAGAAGTTGCCCAGAGAGGTTGTGGAACCTCCACCCTCGGAAGTGTTCAAGACTAGATTGGACGTGGCCCTTGGCAACCTGCTGTAATTAGACCTGCTTTGAGCTGGGTGTTGGACACAATGACCACTGGAGGTCCCTTCCAACCTTGGTTATTCCATGGTTACAGAGATAAACTCATGGATTGCAGGAGAGTTTGCCCAGGTTTAGACATGAGGGTTTAATCCTTGAACCCCTGTAAAAATGTGTGCCTTAGGGCTTGTAGCATGTACTCTGAGGCTTGCATCAGACCTGAGGAAAGAAATTACTTTGTGCCTCTTGCTTGGCTTTTTGATTGACTGCATTTATTGTGTCAGTAATGTAAAACTGAAGTGAGTAGAAAATAGGCTGACCTAGAAAAGACTGTGGTCTCCTTCAGATGTTTTAATCGGCAAAACTATTTCTGAAAAAGCGTGCCTGTGCATGATACTTTTCTAATACCAAATTCAATTATAAAAGGCTATAAGCCTTTGTGGAAGGAATAGCTACACAACATTTTATCTGGCTAAATGAATGTTTGAGGCCATCATAGATGTAGTGCCAGTGTTGCACTTGTTCAGAATTTGTACTGGCATGAAAACAAGCACCTATGGTAGCTGTTGATGTGACTGGCTTCTTTTGGATTTGAATATGTGCTACTAAGAAGTCAGTTTGGATAAAGTGTTAAAATCTTTCAATTATATTGGGACTGCCATTTCAAATTTAGCTGGTGATAAGCCTTAAATGCTATAATAAATTGTTATAAATGTATGCAAGTTCATTTTTTGTTATTGTAACTAGTTGAGTGATATGTCATGTTGTATTTTCCTGTCTTAATCGTACAGCAGAAACGTTGTTTTCCTAAATGTCATGCTTTCAATTTGTTGGGAAAAAAGCTTTATCTTAATTACTTATTGACTTCAGTTTCTCTAGTAGGAACATAAAACATGGGCCCAGCTTCAACAAGGTTTCCAATTTTTTTTTGCCTTAATTAAGAAATCACTCCTAGGAAAAGAACCATTTTTAATTGAAAAGTATAGTCTTGAAGAATACTTACAGTTGAGAAAGCAGGAGTTGAAAAGTTTAGGAAGTAATGGAGTTTCATGTCTGTAAACATAAGTGAGAGCGAATTCTAAAGTACATTAGGAACGCTTTCAGAGGTATCTGAGAGCCTAGAGATTGACTTGTTAGTGAACCGCTACAGACTTGCACTGTCTTTGGAAATCTTTATTGTAAAACACATTTAGTAATTAAGCGTGCAGTTAAGGAATTCTCTGTCAAAATGCTGTACACCTAAAATCTATTGAACATACTACATAAAGTAACATGTTAGGTTTAAGGTAATTTAAGGTAAACTGTCACGAAAAAAAAGTAGGTTTCAAACTGTCAGCCATATGTAGCAA
The DNA here is from genome assembly GCF_000690835.1 of Fulmarus glacialis. Taxonomy (NCBI): domain Eukaryota; kingdom Metazoa; phylum Chordata; class Aves; order Procellariiformes; family Procellariidae; genus Fulmarus; species Fulmarus glacialis. The sequence goes on along the minus strand of NW_009223868.1, from coordinate 75,203 downwards.
GCAAAAACCCCCAAACTTAATTGCATCATTCACTTGCTAAAAGGAAAAAAAAAAGCCGAACAACACTTAAACATTATGAAGATTTATACTGTTTGTGTAGATGTGGCAAGTGCGTCTTAACAAAGGAACGCCAAATATGTTGGGAGTAACTAGTGGCAAATCAAAATATTTGGTAATACCTGCCAACAAGAACAAATATTTAATTAGGAATACACTCCAGTGTTAAAGTCCGTTTTGTAAAACAAGTTCCCCTCCTGTGATTTTTTTTTTTTTTTGAAAGCTTAAACTGTGATTCAAGTAAGTTCGTTCTAATTTTGGTAGTAAATACTTGGTCTTTTTACCCATGCAACAGTCTGAGATCTGAAGTCTAAGAGCAAAGCAGTGCAAGGAAAAGGACTGGAGGTGACAGTAAAATTACTACAGAATATCCTAACAACTTAGAGCAGCTGCCTGTGTGGAGTTCTCACTGCTGTAGTTTCTCTAGTGCTGATTCCCTTGATCCTTTATAATAAACGTGACCGCTTTTGAGAGTGGAGGTGCATCCCATATCTTTCCATTTTATTCCTTATATTTGGCAGGAATTTTTGACAAAAAAGCAAGCAACTCATGGAAGTGGTCTTCCACATTATGTTTCTAAAAAAAACAGAAGCTGCAAAGCTGCTAGTAAAATTTCTGCAGTATGTGTGGTATGTGGCAACAAGAAGCTACTAAATTTTAATAAGAATTTAGTGAAGTTGTGTTCCAGCATAAATAATCCTTTTAGGGTGTTTACATAAAGTCTGCCAGGTTCATCTGACTTAATTCTTCCTCGCAGTATGAGATGAAACAGCCTCTTTAATACAGAGTGCTAGGGTTTTTCTGGGGTAGCAGCATAACCAGTTATTGTGTACTTCTCTCTTACTGTGTGCTGTGCGTGTTGCACTTATAGCATCTTCTCTCCCTGAAGTATATGCCTGCCATGCAAGGTATGTACTCAGATTCCTGTGATAAATCCTGTGTGTTGTCTACAGTAGCATCTGCAAATGTTCCTGTGCTTAAGCATGGCTTTTGTCTTCTCACAAAACTTCTCCTTCTCTAATGCTTTTGAAAGTTAAGCCTGGTACCCTTCAGTCTGAGCGTTTTTGGCTTCTTGTGTGCTCCTTTGCATCTACTGATATCTACCATGCTGACTTTGTTTAGGATGAGTTCTTATCCAACTTGTCTGCTGACACAGGTATAGCAAATATACTGGAAACCCTTTTTCATACTGGTTTTGAGAAATAAGTTTTTAATGAAAAGGAAGTCAGGTTCAGAATAGTGCCAGTCTCATACATGACCTGTTTTGGGTGCTGGCAGTGAAAGCGTAATTAACACTAAAATCTGTATCTGTTTGCTGGTTTCGTTTTACCTTCTTTATCCATGACAGGGTGAGGTATGGTGGTCCTTCTCTGAAGATCCTACTGTCCAAATTTAGAAAATGGAAAATGGTGAAGGGCACCAGTAAAAGCAAGTTTACTGCTAACTGCTGTTTATAAATTGCAATTTTTTTAATGCTCTGATAAAGGAGTTATCTTCACATCTAGTCAGATAGTGGAGGTTGTAATCGATAAAGCATGCAATTGGATACATTCTAGTGTGAATTTATGCTCAGTGGGGTGGCTTAAATTAGAACTATTTTTGTGTAGATTACACTATTCTGTCCCTAATGCCGGATGACCTGTAATCATGCTAAGGTAACTGCAAAAGGGGTATTATGTGAGATGTTTTCCATATATGTAGTTAAAGAATTTTAATAACTTGGGACAGGCAGAAATACCTTTTCTGTCTGTGGAGCTGGAGTCTCATTCTGATGGTACCTGACCTTAAGGAACTGCCAGATCTGATGCTATCTGGAGACTGGTCTTTAAAGCATAACTTTGTGCAGGAGTTGGATAAGAACATCAGGTTGGGTATGCTTGTGCTGCATGTGCGTACATCCACAATGCCATCCTCTGCCTGTACTAGACATGCTATCATGCTACTTATAATGCTTCTAATTTGCAGCATGAACTAAATCTGAAGTCAGTTTTGTAATGTAACGTTGTGAATTGGAACGGTTTGTTACCAAGTTGGGGAGATGACTATCATCAGACTCCCTGATGTGTTCTGCTTGGACCAAGGCAGTCCTTTCTAGCTGTAGCTGTATGCTGCTGCTGCGCAGTAACTGTTACAATACTGTTTTATGCGATTTGTTTCCCCAAGAGCTTGGCCCAGTACAGGCGTTACCTGTGGCTGATTCAGAATACCATCTCTTTGCTGCCTTCTGTAACCGGCTGGGTGGTGTTCTCTGATTTTTCTCCTGCAGTTGAGTTTCTTAATGGGATGGTGCTCTTCTGTGTACATGTGGTCTGGGCAGTACAGGAAAGAGAGATGTAGGTGAGCATACGTGTGCTTTTTTGAACCAGACACTCAGGTGAACTCTGACTTTTCTTTGTAGTCTCCACTTAAATATGCAGTATATTCTAGTTCAAAGGTCATGGTTCAGTTATCATAAGACTTGTTGAAACCATAAAAGTCGTAATCTTGCACGCTTTTTTTCCCCAGAAAAGGAAATGAATCACTAAGCTGCAGCCACGTTCTTTCTTGGTCTCTGGAACTGAACTTGCTGCTTTTTGGCAGCAGGCTTCGAGCTCGCAGCATGTAAGCCTTCATTTGAAGGCAAATGTGCAGATTCATAAGGCATTCTTGGAAGAATGAATAGGCTTGTATCTAAAATGTGGCTACGCTTGTTTCTTCTATAGGAAATTCTAGAGTGTATTTATGGTCATCGTATGCTTCATGAAAAGTCCATGGAATTGCATTCAGAGTATTTCTTTAATGTTTAATTTAGATAGGATAGCATAGAAGCTTCTCAGCTTACGTGGTAGCTGACATGGGAGTATAAGGATGTATAAGCACATTGGTAGAAGAACAGTGGGAGGTGAAATTGATTGGAGTATGTGTTGAATCAATACAGGTATTCCCAAAAGGACCTTTCTCTGTGAAATGTTTTTGACCATGTGGAATAACTTGTTTAGTTTTAGCGTTTGTCACAAGCAGAGGCACCTGTAAAGACCTGGAAAAAATTGGTATGCTTTTATTCTGATTAAAATTGTGTATAGGTTTGGATTTGTTGGGGTTTTTTTTCCCAGTAGCTATTTTTTGGTATTACGTAACCTCAGATCCATACCCTTAGGATGTAGCCTTTCATCTCTCCCAGATGAACTTCCAGTTACTTGAGAAAGACATTAAAAGCTTTGATGTGATGTCTGTTTATTAGATGCTAGGTAATTTGCAAAGTAGTCACTACCAGTTTTCTCTCTGCTTATCCAGAAATGAGCTACTAGTAGACAGCCACAGGTAGCAGGTATGTCATGTGTCTGCTCCTGAAGAGCTGCTATTCGCAGCCTGGTCTGTCAGCGTGAGGACACAAAATTCAACTTTAGTTCATCAAGCTGTGAAATTGTAGTAATTGGAGCTTTGGTGCATGGTCTTTCTCAGATGTGGATGCAATAAAATTCTGTGGTTTCATGAACTGGAGCCATAGTGATACAGTTAAGCAATCTTGAGAGTAATAGAGAAGAGAAAGCTTTCATGGTTTTTCCTCTGCAGTGTTGGCTCAGTGGGTCTGTTGATTGTCATGGTGCTGCTGCCCCTCCTCTCCCCAACAGCTGCTGGGTCTTGTTTGCTGAGATCTATTGGATGAGTTTGTGGAGTGGTGCTGTAAAGACTATTAGGGTCTAATAAATAACCTTCTGCAAACCATTGTATTTCCAACCTGGATCAGTTTAGTGTTGGAGGGACGCTATGCTGAAAGTCAGATTAGCCTTAGTTGTGCAAGCCAGAGGGTGATGCAGGTGGCTCAAAGTGGGAGTGAGTGGGGCAGGGGCAGTTCCTTTGGCTGGCACTGTTCCTGAAGAAAACAGTGTATAAACCTGTGGCCTGCATTAAAGCTTTAAATTGCCATCATCTGAGCTGCAATGTGGTAAGCAAGTGTTCCTACACCTGTTCCAAAGCATGGTAATTTTCTAATTTAAGCCACCACTGTATGCAGTATGTTTTTAAAACTATTTCAGTATTAAACCTGGCCTCAAAGCACTGCAAGTTAGTTATCTGCATCTGGGGTAAGTGCTGCTACTAAAAGAGAAGTTCCTACTGTGTCTTTCCACAGTCTTTCCTACTGTGGTTTCCACACTTGTACCAATTTTAAAGTCCCTGCAACTTTGGTGACCAAATCGAGGATTTGCTCTGGTTAAAACTTTGTTCTGGATGTCTGTGTCGGCAAAAGGGAAGAGGTAGAAATGCGTATCAGGAGGAAGGTGCTGGTGCAGTTTATACTCAGCGACTGCATAGCTATAGCATAATTGTACCCTAAGAAACAAAACAGCAAAGACACAGTAGGAACTTCTCTTTTAGCAGCAGCACTTACCCCAGATGCAGATAACTAACTTGCAGCGCTTTGAGGCCAGGTTTAATACTAAAGTAGTTTTAAAAACATACTGTGTACAGTGGTGGCTTAAATTAGAAAATTGCTTCTGAAAAATTACTTTCAAGATATCAACGCCGGGCTTGAAATACAGACTTGCTCCAGCATGTGAGATGAGCAGGTGTCATTTTCCAAATAATGCAGTGTCTGGTGATGCCAGCAAGTATGTGTGCCTTTATTGATTCATCAGCTGTTACAGAGGTTAGTACAACTCCGTCTTCCTTTCCCATATGATAGTATGAGTGCCATAGGTGAATTACTGGTTTTATTCTGTCTGCTGTCCCCCCCGCCCCCTTGATTATTTGCTGTTGTCTTTTTTTTGATGTATTTAGGATCAACCTCTTTCCTAGGTGTTGATGTTTCTTTGACTAGAACATTTTTTTAAAATACATTTCTTATTATATCTGGCTATAAGCTCCAATTTGAGTACAATCCACAGAAATTTGAGCAACACCTTTGTCGTAGCCCTAGCCCTCTTTTCAGTGTGGTGTTATTATTAATATAGGCATTTATTGAAACGTATTATCTTGGTTTCCTTCTTGTCTTCTAGCTGCTCCCGTGCACATCTAGCAACATCCTTCATAATATATTTGGATACCAGAGTGTTACAGAATTGTATGCCAGTCTTAATCTGTTTAGATTACCTAATAGATTGTAATTTTCCTAAGCCTAGGAGTACTGGCAAAAATAAATCTATTCTGCAAGGAGTAAATCTTGTCACCTTTGATGCTACAGATAGGGGATTTACGTCTTGGAGAGTGTTCTTTCACACATAACTATTCTGATATAGGGTAGCTATTCTGTAACTTTTAGGAATACAGATAGCAATTTGCATCTAATGCCTGGGTTTCTATGTTTTGATACATTGACTTTTGAGATCTGATCTTCATCTTAGTTCTTTGAACAAGTAGTATAGTTAAAACCATGATGTTTCCTTCCCCCACCCACCCAGTGTTACGTTGAATAGGCCCTTGCCTTGTAGCTGTGAAGTTTTTCTGTAGTAGTGACAAATATTATGTATTACAATAATCGTACTTGAGATGGACATGTACATGTATTGTACAACTAGTCAAGCTCTTATCTTCAGGAGATGGTATGTAAGTAGCAAGATGACTTTTAGTGTGGATTTTATGCAGAAAGCCTTGCTTTGTTCTGTATGCTGACATACATGCAATGTTGAGACTGCGTATACAATGACTTTTTTGTCTGTGGTGTCATGTCCACCTTATGGATGAGTACAGTGTTTACGTCAGCATCTTTAGGCTAACGGCTGTGGAGACACATAGATTATGCTTGTTTTGTTACAGTAATATAGGCTTCCAAAGTTGAGTCTATTTTGATAGTTTCCAGTTACTCTTTCAGTTCTCATAATCCTGAGAATACATTGTTTAGGTTAACAAAACTATTCATTTCTACTTTGTTTTTCCCTGTAGTGAGTCTGGGAAGCCTCCCTGTTCTGTTATTTGTGCCTACCTAGTTCTTGGTGAAGGGGGAAGGCAGTTTTTTCATTTTGGTTGGCCTGGATGTAAGCAATGTTGTCTATGTAGCTTCGCAAGCTAAAGAACTTTAATGACGTGTTAGATTAAACTGCTCTAAATTGGTAACTGTGACTGTGGTTATACCAGCTTCTTAGCAATCTCATATATGGAGACGGACAGTATTTGTCAGTAATGGCTGAACCTAGCTGGAAGTACTTTGAGCTGGGCGGGGGGGATGCAGAGCTTATATCTGATTGGGGACTACTCTGAAATGCCTATCTGTCATTTCTTGAATGAATATCTCAGAACTGCCTCTCTTTAAATTTTTGCTATAGATAAATCATATTGTGCACAATGGAGGATTATACAAAAGGCCTTTCAATGAAGCATTTGAAGAAACACCAATGCTCGTTGCTGTGCTGACCTACGTAGGCTATGGTGTTCTCACTCTCTTTGGATATCTGCGAGATTTCATGCGGCAGTGGAAGATTGAGAAGTGTCAAAATGCAACAGAAAGAGAAGAACAAAAGGTAATCACTGGGAAATAATGGTCAGTGGGAAATGATGTGGCTGAGCCTATAGCTTGAGCATTTCTTTAGGGAGTAGTGTTGTTCAAAGTTTTCTGCTGTTTTCCTGGTCTTCTGAATGCCTCAAATATTATGCTAGTACTGCTGTGTTGTTAAACAATGATGTTTCGTTTAGTTGAGTTATTTTTTGGCAGAGCAATTCCCTCGTCTGGTTCACTCCAAAGCTGCATCAACAGTTATATCAACATGCTGAGAGACTGCAGAAACAAGGGTTTGGGGGAGAGAGACTGCATATGCCAGCATCAGCAGCTAAAGAAATGCTTATCAAAGGATTGGTTTGAATTTGGCAGCAGTGGGAGTCTTTCTGATGCTGCTCTGGTGGCTATGTTTTGATTTGGAAGCATGCTATTAATCCTCTTCAGCCTAAGCAGTTGCAAAGAAAAGCTTGTGGACTTTAAATTCATCTGGAGTCCAGAACACTAGCAGGTTAGCTGGTGAGTAATCTGAGGTACTGACTCCTGACTTCCTGATAGCAATTAAAAAGAATTAATTCATAATAAGACCTATTCACAAAAGCTTCTGTTACCAGGTGAAAAGTCTTGCCTGCTTCAGCAGTTAGTCTGGAATAGATAATCCTAATTTTGAGGAGTTGTAAAATATTTTGAGAGGCCTTTATTCCCCACAGGAATTAATTACTGTTAAGAAAGCTACTATTTAAACTCGCAGTTCACAAGCTATTTCCTGCTAACTCTTAGTGTGAGCCCTCTTAGCACAGTGTGAATACCAGTGAGCTTTGCTCCCAAAGGTGGAGTGAATTGGCTTACTCTTGCTGGTCGGAGTTCTATTTTTCTCAACTGCTTTGGGGAGCCAATCTGGCTTATAAAATGTTAAGGGAGTTTGTTTTCCAGTTGCTGGTTTCTGGTTCCCTATGCAGCCGCACAAGCAGTTGGCTAGCAGAAAATAGTGGGGTTGGGAAGGACATCTCACTAATGCAAACAAATAATCAAGGGTGGGAGGGGGGAAGAAAAAAAAGGAAGGCTTCTTTGGAGGCTTTTTTTGGAGGCAGCACTGGAGTAAAGTGCATGTCATTTTACAGTAAACTAACCAATGCCTAAAATTACTTCACAATAGCTTCTTTGTATGAGCATTGTGAGGTAGAATTAAGCTGATTCATAGTAAGGCGCTTAATTCCAAAATAGAAACATTCTCATAGGAGTTTAATGAGTAATAGGTATTTCATGTTGGTTAAAAGTACAGGATTTTAAATTACACTATCTCCAAAACTGACTTCTGGAATCTGGAAGTAAAAATCTTGAATCTCTTTTAACAGTTACAATATCCGAATGAGGATTGCTGGCTAAATCTCAGCTTGAAACTTGATATGTTCATTAATGTCATTTGAGCTAGTCTGGTTTATGTCACTTGAGAACGTGACACTGTTGTGGTTTTCTGTGTATAAAGTAGAAGTTGATACAGAAGAGAACATTCAAACAGTTGCAAAACTCTACCAAGACATTAAAATAAAGGTTTAAATATTGGTCTGTACTCATGGTACTTGGGGATTATAAAGGGGTAACTGAAGTGTTGGTGCAGTTACTCTATACTGTAGTTGTTATATTTCTGTTGCACGGTTTTTGTGAAACGCTTGTTCTGTTACCAGTATGTAAGGTGCAAGACTGCTTACAGTAGTCCTTTTCTGGGGGAGCAGTCATGACTGCTGGGAGAGCAGTCATGAGAGCATACAAAAGAAGGATCTCGGACAGTAGGTCTGATCTGGGAATACGTTATTTATATTAGGCTCTCGGTAAAGATTGTTACAGAGGACGTTGGAGCACAGAGGTTGTTAGTAACTGATTATCCTAGTTCTAAAAGAAATTTAGCCTTGAAATTTTTTATAAATTAACTTAGCATTGCATCTTACCCTGAAAGACATTAGCTTAACAACTCTACCTCCTGGACAGATGAATTAAAACCCTTTGAGTTTGTGTGTTAGTCATAGCTTGCAGGGAAGAGATGCATGTATTCTGTTTTTGTTTGGTACATAGGATGTCTGTGGATGGAGCTAGTAAGAAGTGCCAGTGAATATTGCGTAAGAATGAAAAATAGGAAATCCTGTTTAAAAAAGCTTTAGTGTTGAAGAAATCTCAGCCTAGTGTACTTCCCTAAATCATATTTCTAGTGCTTAGGTTGGAATAGCTGTTTCCGATATCAGACAAATAGAAAAGTGATCATGTGAGCTCTAGAACATACAGTACTTATCCTCACACTTTGCTGCTTTAAGCTTTGTTTGCCTGCAAATGAATTGATGAGAGCACGTTGCTGCCTATCTAGTGTGGGAGCCAGGTTTTATTTTGGTGCGGAGGGGGTGCTCAATGACTTGTTTTGAAACAGTTTCTCAGGATTTTCAAATATTTGAATCTCTCAAGCTGCTGGCTGACAGCCCGATCATCTGGTAATGGAATGCAGATACTAGTGTGCAGAAAAGGCTCAAAACTCACACACTTTTTTTTTTTTTATTAATACATGCAAATCAGAGGAGCTGTGCGGTTACCCTGGGGTAGTCTCTGGCAGATTTGTGACCTCGTGTGGAAAGTAACATTTTTATTATTTGAATTCTAAAGAGCCAACTAGATGATTATGATTTTCTTAAGTAGCAAGCAAGCAAAAGAGTTAGCTTTAGCTTTTTGAAATAGTTTATAATTGCTTAGGTGAAAAGCTCAAAGCAAAGGTAGTGGGAGTAGCTGTGTAGCTGAACAGTGTGTGACAACCTGCTTCGTGAGCGAAACAAAATTACGTAGTGCGAGGAAGTGTTTCATAAAGGGCTGAATGAACTTGTCCTGAAAGTTGTGAAATTAAAATATGTGGATTTTCTGTGGTGTGTTTCTGAAGGTGATCACAGTTGAAAGTATAACGTAAACTTAAGTCCAAAATCTGGTATTAAAAACAAACACAAAAAAAAAGCCAGTTTTGGAGGGCAATTTATTTCAGCAGAGGAAATCCTTCCTTAAATTGTCACTTAATATTGTAATCTTAGTCTGTGCATCGGAACAAGAAACCAAAAGTGACCAAACTAATTTAAAGAGCAGGCTTTCCAACACATCTATATTGGGACTGTCTCTGATGGTGGGTAAATTCCTTGGAATTTATTAGAGCCTTGCATTGAAATTAATGATTCCAGGAAAACCTAATATTCACTCACCGTTGGAACACAAAAGGGTGAAAAGGGACAAGCTTTCATAGTACTGACTTCCAGGAAATAGTCTGATGGGTTTTGGCTTTGTTTAAAATATATGCAGCTGGGCTTTTCCTGGAAACCAGTGTTGTGTAGCACATCCTCTCTGAAGCATTATCAGTCTGTTTTAGGCATGGGTAAGCAGCAAGATTAACAATTCTCAATTACCCTGGAATCAATTTATGCATACCGAATCTAATGTAATGTCTGGTCATACAATGTAGTTAAATCTGCAAAATGTAGGATTTTATAGGCAGGATGAAAATCACTTTACCTTTCTTCCGGTCTGATTTGCCTGTTGGTTACCTTGTACATTTTGTATACGGGAGCAACTGTGCAAATGGGGCCGGTAACTCTCTAACATACCTCTTCGTGCTCAGTAGCTTGCCCAGTTAGAAAGTGTTTCTAGCATCTTGGGTTTTCAAACACTTGTTCACTTGGATTCAGGAATCCAGCTGTAGGAATACCTCAGGGGCAGTAAACTGGAGTCTTTTGCTCAATGTTGTCTTAGCATTTGTATAGCTCATCAGAGGCCTCCTGGTGGTATAAAGGCTACCCACAGTTATTGCTCCACTCTTTCTTGACTCATGTAGCAGTGAGATGGAACTAGTCTTTCTGCTTCCTTTTAGAAGCCTGAAATTTGTTGCAATTGTCTACTTGATTTCCATTCAGAGTCAGTTTTGTATTATCAGGGAACACATTATGTGAGTTGCAGATAAGCCCAGCTGGTGCTCATGGCACCATTTGTTAGCTTAGGTGCAACCCTATGAAAACTTGGCTCTAAAAGCAGCATAATCACTGCATTTGCATGTCACTGTGCCCCAAGCTAATGGTTACAAAGCTCTCATTATGACCTTCACTTGTTGTAGTATTAATTTACAGTATGATGAAATCTTGGATTCCCAAGTCACTTATGCTAAGGTGCTGCACCTGAAGGGAGAATTTTATTCTTCCCTTGTTTCACTCTTTCTTTAAATTGCTATGCCTTTCAGGCTTCTGGGAGACCACTAGTACTTAGGTTTCTTCATCAGGCATCACCTTACTAATAGGGGATGTGTTCTAGGCTTAAATCGACAGGAATGGAGCTGTTTAGGATTTCTTAGCTCCAGGTTCATATGAATTCAAATGAAAGAACATGCTGCTTTTGCTCCCTCCTTTGGAAACAGTATAACCTTTGCAGTTCTTTGTGCTTACTCTGAAGATTGCTCAAAGAATCAACTCACTCCTAGAACATTCTTCCTCCAAATAAAGCTGTTCCATCACAGGCTGATATTCTAAGGGTCTGTTAGGGCTAGAAGGAGTGTTGGATGTGAAATAGGACGAGAAGTTGATGGAAAAATAACAATAAGCTCTGAAAGCCAACTAAAGGTGACAGTGATTGCTTCCAGCAGTAAGACACTGTTGCAGTACAGCACTGTGGCTGCACGTGCCAAAAATTTGAAATAGTATGGATTGATAGATTTCATGTTGTCGTCCCATCCCCCCTCCAAATGTTTTTTCTTGGTTCAGAGTTTGAAAACGTTTAATTTCCATGAGGAATTCAAGTGGTCTTTTTGGTGTACTGTCCACTCTACTCTCCATCTGAAATGCCACACTGTAGAAAGATTGGGGTGCGGTGGGGAGAACAAACGAAAAAACCAAACCCCAAACCACCCAGGCAAACCATCTGGTCCTGTATGCCAGCTCCAAAAGAGGGCTCTCAAACTCCAAAAGTCAGTACCAGTTTATAAAGGCACTACCGTTTTTTGAATTACCAGTTTACAAAAATCCCTACCATTTCTCTTTTTTGTGTTCTCATATGCATGGGTCATGAGAACCTCTTGGCGGGGTTAGGATTACTGAGGAAATAGACAATCCAGTTTTGATTTATGCCAAAGTAACACTTCCTGCCTGTCCTATTCCAAGGAACTTTCTCATAGGAGCTAGCTGAGGGTGGTTTATTGTGGGAGGGCAGGATGGACAACAAAGGGGCTGGTATTAAGCTGATGCCTCACTTGAGCCATTTGCTGTAATCTTACAGCTTGGTACCCCTAAAAACTAAGGCTAGTGTCCCGTATTAGACCTTAATTCCCTTGCCCATAATTTATTCCTTGAATTCTTGTTGACTTTTAAGACACCTTTTTTCCTTATCATAATCCATTAGAATCAGAGAACTTCTCAATTTCACAGTTAAATCACTTAAAACTTAGTTACACTATTGGCTTGTAAGATCATACTTGTGTTATATATCTTGGTGGTGTCAACCTGTTGTGGGTGATTGTCTTTATCTCACCAGTTGAGCTTGTTACTCTTCCTGCTTTGTCAGCTTGGGTTTCAAAATAAAACATGCTATATCTGATCAGTAATCTGAGGTGAGATTGGACTGTATCAGTCCAGGCATACCTGCTTGAGTTGGTATGATGACTCATTTCCAGCCTCTGCTCCTAGCCAAGAACCTTGGCTAAAACCTCAATTGTTTCGTGGGTCACACAGTTAGTGTGCTTGAAAAACTACTGCAAAGCTGAATTCTCATGCAAAGATGATTAAGAGGAATTGAAAATGGTTAAAAAGATCTCAGTAGATTATAATTAGACATAACAAGTACAAGTCCCTCAAGTATTGATCTTCTAATGTGCCAGAGTTTCTTTTTGATCTTCTCACTTCCCCCACCCCTCTACAAATGATGTAGCAGAGGGTTTCAGACACTTGTGGGTATTATTTCAATTTTGTGTCATGAATCGGGAATTTCTTAGTATGTTGCTACAAATACTCTCATGCCACTTTGTAATACAGTAAAGTAGCTATGTAACTTTTCATATATGAAGGAAGTTCTCAAATGCCTTTGTCAATACCAAGATGTTTTTCTCTGTTGTAAAAGTGACCAGTTTGTTAGTGATTCAGCCTTGAAACCCACTTTTTGCCTGGAACAACCTGAGACACTGAAGTTCAGGAAGGACAAAGCTGTGTCGCTACTTCAGGAAACTAATGATATTCTAGAGGATTACAGCTTTTTATTAGCTGACCTACTACTCCTGTTAACCTTTCTTGATAAAGAGCCTTCAGAGAAGACGTGGCACATGTGAAATAATGCAAAACTATATTTAAGTAGAGGAACATGGAAGAAATAATTGCCCTTCTGTGCATCTTAGCTCATAGAAATCTTTTTCCGCTGTCAGTCTTTGCTGAGAAAGGACATACTTGTGATTCCCTGGAGGAGTGATCACTGGCTAAATTTGGTTTGTTTTTCCGTAGTTGAAATATTGAAAATTAATATCTTTGTGCCTTTTTGGCATGTCATGATGCACAGGCAAATCAGAAGGGGGCTTAGATGCAACTATATCTGCTTAGAAGTTGCTACTTTTGAGCTCCATCTTTCCTGTGCAGCTGCTGGTAGGAGGATGCAAAGGGATGGACCTAGATGGTTCCTTTACTCCAAACTGAAAGGACAAAGTTGTTAAATCATTAAAATGGGAAGGTAGAGAAAAAAGTACTCTTCCTGCAGTCGAGCATTGTAAATAAAAGCTTCTCAGTGCCTGTTTGTTTGAGTTGTTATTACAAAGCTGGCATAAATGCTCCCAGTTTCGCTTCAGTGATCAAATGTCAGGCACCATAATGTTTGGTCAGATAGATATTCTGTCTTGCTTATCCTGTCACCAAAAATAAAATGCCCCTCACCATGTTTGCATTTCTCTTGTGAAAAACAGGAAGACATGCTATGCTGGCTCTTACCTTTGTCATAAATTCTACTTTTTCCTTTTGTAGATTATTAAAAAGGCCTCTTTTTTTTCCCAACAGTAGCAAATGAATTATGCATTCTTGTAACTACTGAATGTCAAACTTCCTTTTAATTGAATAGTAATAAGCACATCTCATGGCTTTGGAGCATTTTAAGTAGGCCGAGTTCTTGAGTGCTCAGATGTCCTTGTTGTCACTGTTAGTTTGACATTCTTGTGTGTTATCCATTCAAGACAGTCACTTACTTTTCCTGAAAAACGTTGGAAGGGAAGCTAGAATTCAGGAAATGCTCATGCAAAGAAATCCTGTGGGGCTTAAGTGCCCATAAGCTGTGCAGAAGAGAGGTGCCATAATGTAACTTACTAGCTTGGATTCAGAACAAAAAATTGTGGAATGTTCTAATGGTAACTTTTATAATAATGCTAGTGCTGCTATATTAAATGCGTTTCTTATGTACAGAATAAAATACAGCAGAGTACCTCAGTTTTCAAATTCTTTGTGTATTCAGTAGACCAATGCATACTCTTTGGTGCTAAAAAGCAATTGCATGTTCCCTTGCTCTGCTTAACTCTGAAGGCTGAATACAAATCTCTTGCAAAGATTATATGCCCGTGCATTTCACAAAGGGGGTTATTGTGTGTTTTGAGAGAGATGCTCTCCTCAACTACCCAGCAAGAGCTGGAAAGAGAGCCAAGGTGTTTCAAGTTCCATTTGAGTTCAGAGAACAAGACCTCATTGTGTCATTAGGAGCTCCCAATTCAGTTTCTGTGTTGCTTTCAGCACTCCCTCTCCTATACATTAGAATTCTCTGCGGCTTTCTAACTTGAAGCATGACCTAATGCCATGATTGTTTTTTCTAGTTGTGTTCGATGCCTTTTAGATTCTATGAGCTACTTAAGTTATATAATAAATAAGCACCTACTGTTGAAGAAATCTTGGGGGCATGGTAGATTTGCAGGTTGAAGAAGTTTGCAAATCACATCTAGCAAGTGGATTTTGCGCTAGCAGATGAATCTCTTCAGTTTTGCTGCTGTCTCACCTTCAAATAATTTTGCACTGGCACGGATTTCCAGGATTAAAAACACTTTGGGTGGAATTGGTTTCAGGCCTTGTGATGAAGAACTCTCTAACTTTTTCTTGAGTTTTCTTGACTTTTTTCATTTATTAATTACACCCGAATGACAGAAACAACTTATTCCTCTTATTCCTAGTTTGCTGTAATATGTATTTTCCCTTTACTTTGAGTGCTTTTGATGTGTTTCAGGACTTTGTCCCATTGTACCAGGACTTTGAAAATTTCTACAACAGAAACCTCTACATGCGCATTCGGGACAGCTGGAACCGTCCAATCTGCAGTGTGCCAGGGGCCAAGGTGGACATGATGGAGAGAGTTTCCCATGACTATAACTGGACGTTCACGTGAGTCAAAATTGAAGAAAAGGCTTCCAACAATTATCTTTAAGTAGAGAGTCTGTAAGAGCAAGTTGCAGATTGTGAGGTTAATGGAGCAGTGAATCGTGTTTGTTTTGAGCTTTCTAGTGGCTTGAATCGATGAATTTTGCTCTTTTGAAACACATCTGTGATTATTTGTGTATAGTCTTTTGGCTACTTGCTAAGGCTCCTGACTATGTTAAGATTTCATGGGCATGTGCCTATAATAAAATTAATACTTTTGTGTGTGATGACCAGAACCTGGAGTAGATACCTTGGATTGAACCGCTACTTGTGACTTTGTGTTGATTTAGAAGCAGTCCTGACACTTGAAGTAAATTTGCTGCCTGAAACTGAATTTAACATGATTGTTTTGAGTCAGAACTGAAGTAATCTGTAGAAACAAAATCAGAAATGCAAGGACAAGGATTTTCACAAATTGGAAATGACATATCACGAGTTTGATGTGAAGAGGTTTGCAGCACAGTACTTGGTGAAACTAGTCATGTCTCTCCTTGGCTTTCAAGGGCAAAATAATTAAAACTTTTTTTCCGCTAAACTTCTTCCTTAATCTCCTTGTCACGTACAGTTAGCACAGCGGTGCCAGATGTGTTTCCTTTCTGTGGTTAGAGGATATCCTGCTTGAGGGGCTGCCAAGTTAATTGATCTAGAGATCTTAATTTGTAATTGAAAAGAAAGTTGTATGTTTCTGGGGTGGAGCGTGGACATGTCAGAGAAACAACAAACGGTTTGAGAAGCCTCAAGCAATTTTAGATACGATAGCAAATTCACCTTTTAATGTAAACTCTTCCAGGAGCTAGTTTGAGACTGTAAGATGGGGAAAGCATCTTTTTCACTGATTATTTCAGTTTGATGATGAGGGGCAGTGCTGAAATAATTTAATGGTTGGTTCTATTGATTTTTAATATTTCAGTGTATATTCTAGGAAACTGAAGTAAGAACCTTCTGCTGTAGTTAATTTTTTTTAACTTCGGATGTCTTAACTTGTGGTGTTTTTACAACACAGGTACACAGGAAGAGTGATAAAGGACATTATTAATATGGGTTCCTACAATTACCTCGGATTTGCACAGAAGTCTGGGACTTGCCAAAAAGCAGCAGCTAAAGTTCTGTCCCATTATGGAGCTGGAGTGTGCAGCACTAGGCAGGAGATGGGTAAGTTGCAGCAAGATAGGATGTTCCCTGAACGCGTGTTTCAAAGTCTGCAATTTGATCACAGGTCTTTGAAACATTACTTGTTCCAGCTTTTGAACTTTAGACTAATCAATAAAGAAGCTTTTACTTTAGTGAAGACAAATTGACTTGCTGTGTTTAGTTTACATGGCACAGCAGTTAGCTCACTTACGTTTTCACATTTTTTTTTTTCAGTGTTCCCTTATGGGCCTTTAAATAAAGAGCAGCCTGGTTAGTGGAAATTCTTCTCGTAGAATATAGCAATACTGAAAGCTTCTTCTCACTCTGAATTTCTCGTTTGTTTTATGTGCAGGAAACTTGGACAAACATGAGGAGCTGGAAAAGCTAGTTGCCAGGTTCCTAGGTGTGGAATCTGCAATGGCATATGGAATGGGGTTTGCATCCTGCTTTGGTTGGCAAGGTATGGCTTAAAGCTCATCTAACAAAGATTCTGCTCGTTGGGTTTTCTAAAAGCTACGTGTTTGGTTTTGTTTTTCTTCAGTGGCAACCCTTGCAGATATTCTCTATGGAAACTATAGGTCACAGTATGCCTCTCTAACCTTTACAAAAATCTTTTTGGGAAACAGCATCTCTGGGACCAGTAGCAGTCCAGATCTTGCCCTCTTTCTGGGAGAGAGCCTGGCATGTTAAGGCTTGCTTCCTCAGACTACTTGTTAGTGTATGAAATGGTGGCTAATTAACAGGCTGATTGGCTGAAGGTGTTCTAATGCTCTTGAGACACTAAGAAGTGACTGTGGTAGTGAGACACACAGATAAGCTGAATTGCATGTTCGTAATAAATAGAGAATTTATTATCTTTGAGCAACAGCTGAAAAATCCTTCCTTTGAAGGAGCAAAATCCTAGTAGATAAGCGATTTGCGAGAAACAAGGTCAAATGTAAAGACTGATGATGTCTACTGTGTGCCCCATAAAACAGTACACAATGCAGCCTGAGTGTCCTGCATCTCAAACTACGATTTTTTTAGTTATTGGAAAATCAAATGGAAGAGAGCTCTTTGTTTGCATCTTCTGATGCAAAATATATGTTCTCTTAGCTCCTACTTAGAGTAAAATAGTGCAAGTACTGGAATTGTTTCCTCTTTTTGAAAATTATTCACTGTTAGCCTAATACTACTAGCCTATTGGAATTCTTTGTCCCTGTGTAGTGAATTATTTTCCCTTTATTCCATTTTTTTTTATTTTTCCACTTGCTGAGATCACTTTGTAAGTTCTTCCACTTGTGGTATCTACAGATTATAAAATTGCTGCCCTATTCTTCCCAGCAACTTTTCCTCCTGGTGAATCTCTTGACTAGCTGTAGTGTTTAAATATCAGATGCTTTCCATAATGAAAGATGGTTTTGAGTCCGATGCCAGAGAGAAATTCAGTGCTTCAAATGTAGTCTTTCTGGAGTCAAATACCTCTGCAGTGCTATGATTTTGAACAACATATGTTACTCCTGACATATCTTTTACTTGCATTTTACTTGCATTTTTCTGCTTTTTGTCTTCCCACATCTCCCCGATTTTCTCTTCAACAGAAAAATGATTCACAAATTCTATGAGACCTTTTGGATTCAGAACACACATGGTCAGATACATTTAAGTAGACTTCTGTCTGTTGTAAGTCAGTACAAATTGCCCATTACTGCAAGGTTACTCAATCTTTTTTTCTGTGTATGTGGATCCCACTGTATATCTTTAATACCTCATGAGAATACCCTTGAGACACCTTACCCAGCTCCTTAGTTTTCACATTTGAACTTTAACAGTTTTTACAACCATTGAGAGAATCTGAACAGTAAATTCCAAGGCATGTAACATACCTGTTTTCATGCACATAACTTGCACATTTACTAAACCAACTCTTTTCATAAATGGATACAGCAGTCTGTACTGTGTTAGTTTAGTAATGAGCATACTTAGTTTTTGTGCACTTTAAATAAAGTAGTAAGAAGCTTCTGCCTCATAACAGTAGAAGTGCCCTTATACTCAAGTGAATACTCCAAACAGAAAATACTCTCTTCTGAAGAAAAGAGTTCTTGTCAAATGAACCATTTCGCAGTTCAGAACATTCACTAAATGCTTTTTTTGGCTGCCTGAAATTGCTTCTCACTGCACTTCTGATTTCTTCACTGTCTGCAAATAAGGACTCACGTAAATCCTGAATTCTGGCACCACCCAGTATACAATTGGCTGTGTGTGCACAGCCTGTTCGGCAATGCTTTGATATAGTCCTCAATAAAGCCCAGAGTCTCCCATGCTTGATTAAATTCTTGGGCTCTCTTTTTTTTTTTTTTTTTTTTCCCTACTGTTTATCTCTTTCTGCATGTCCGACGTACATTTTCAGGTGCAAAGTTGCTTGGAACATCAATTTTTGGAGGTTTGGCAAGTATAATCAGTAATGGCATTTGCATTTGGCCAGAAGGAGTTTCTTTGACAGTCACTGATATGATTTGAAGCTAATCATTATTTACATCGTATCTGGGTACCTATATTGCAACTTAATTAGCTTAAAACACAAACTACTGCAATAAAGTTACTCACATGTATGTAATACTGGACCACGTATTCTGTTTTTGTTCTGTGGAATCCTTAAGCACTTGGTTTGTGTTGCTACTGAATCCTCTTTTAATAGCAACAAATATGACTTGACCATCTTAGGACCCAACTCTACCCCATACTCTGATCAGGGTTGGTCAGCAAAAGGAATTAAAAAGCTTCATCAGCATTACCTAGTTGATTTTTATTCACTATGCATTGTTAACAGCAGCTTCTACTAAGCAGATGCTGAAAACAGGGACAGTTGGTGTACACTGAAAGTTGTATTTCAGCACTGTTAAAGCATCACTAAAACCAGGTCTTTCTGCACCTGGCAGTTTTCCCCAGGAGAGACCTGGGGAAAACTTGATAGCCAAGTTGTCGACTGCCTAGTACAATCACTGCCAAGTATGCTGAGTCTACACCACAGATAATGTGAGACTTGAGGATTACAGTCAGAAGTTGTTATGCCATTTGAGGCTAAGCTAAACTCTGAAACTTGCCTGTTTTGGAGTAAGTGTCATTAATGTAGTTACTGTAACTAGCTAATAACAGCATTCTGTACTGCTTTTAGCACAGAGCTTTTCATCATAGCTCTGGACTGACAGACGCTAGATAACGGAGTTAGAGCATCGGTGCTTGAAGGATCTTTTTTTGATTGTAAGAAAGCAAATTAATTTCTATGTAGAGTTAGTTTGTGAAATTAAGTGCTCAGGACTGAATTACGCAATTCATGTATGCAGCACTGTGCTGGTTTTGGCTGGGATAGAGTTAATTTTCTTCATAGTAGCTAGTATGGGGCTATGTTTGGGATTTGTGCTGAAAACAGTGTTGATAATACAGGGATGTTTTCGTTACTGCTGAGCAGTGCTTACACAGTGTCAAGGCCTTTTCTGCTTCTCACCCCACCCCACCAGCGAGCAGGCTGGGGGTGCACAAGAAGTTGGGAGGGGACACAGCCGGGACAGCTGACCCCAACTGACCAAAGGGATATTCCATACCATATGAGATCATGCTCAGCATATGAAGCTGGGGGAAGAAGCAGCAAAGAGGGGGACATTCGGAGTGATGGCATTATGCGTGATGGAGCCCTGCTTTCCTGGAGATGGCTGAACACCTGCCTGCCGATGGGAAGCAGTGAATGAATTCCTTGTTTTGCTTTGCTTGCGTGCACAGCTTTTGCTTTACCTATTAAATTGTCTTTATCACAACGCATGAGTTTTCTCACTTCTACTCTTCTGATTCTCTCCCCCATCCCATTGGAGGGGAGTGAGCGAGCAGCTGCGTGGAGCTTAGTTGCTGGCTGGGGTTAAACCATGACAAGTGCTTTGTGGTAAAATGTGGCATTCACTTCAGTTTCTGTGTCTGCCTTGTAGGATGCATTGGTAAGTCTGATCTTCACTGGCGTGTGTTTTTCTTGATACCAGCAGTGTGATCTCTAATTAGTGTTAGTCTTCTCCTGGATACTCTCTCAAATGTAAGTTTGCTGATAAATGCAACTGAAGTCTTACTGTGGTAGTAGCACTCAGTTTTACATATGATCATCAGTGATTGCTGAACTGTACCAGTGGCTTCTTTGATCCTTTGCCCTCTTTCTTCAGTTTTAAAATTAATTTATTTTGCCTAATTGAATGTCCTTTTCTGTTTCGGGGGGGTGAAAAGAGCTGCTCATTGATTTGCTAAATCTTGTTTCTCTACCAAAAGCTCATACTTGTTTTTATGGAGAAGCTCCTTCTAGACTATTAATCTCTTCTTCCTCTTTTTTTTAATCTATCACTTTTCCTACTTCCTACCATTTAGGAAAGATACTAGTACTGGATTATTATATTCAGGTTTTGATACAGTAGTGTTTAACAGCAATGCCCTCTGATGTAGTATACATACTCCTTGTCTGATATAGTAGTTCCAAAGAGCAAACGCTAGTTGGAGATTTCCATGCTTCTTATGCCAAAGTCTCTGAAATACACAGTTTGAATCCTTGTAACAGCAGTTTGAACACTTGAAATTTAGTGTAGTTTCTGGGGAAAATCAGTCTCGAGATTTCCCAGGATGTAGAATATTTCTAGGTACATTGCAATTCTGGTGCAAAATTTCCCTTACTGCGGAAAAAATACTCCTATTGTTTGTGACACATCCTTCTGTAACTGCAGGCAATGCTTTTCACAGTCTCTTCTAGTAACTCTCATTGCAGAGAAGAAAGGTTCTTGACTCTTCCCTCCACCAATTGTTAATAGAGAAACACAGAATGAGCGTGTCTCGAATCTTCAGCATCTTGACACGCTTTCTGGAATTTTAACTTAACAAAGTCAATTCTAGAGTTGCAGCAGATTTGCATGGTAATTGGAGTGGGCCAAGGTTATTTAGAAATATTATTGCTCTCTTACAGACTAATCCCCCAATATGCGTTCTTGTAGTCTGCAGCGATAACACTGTGACTGAATGTTCAGCATATCAGCTATTGACCTGTAATCATTGCTGCTCTCAAAACAGACGTATCCTGTTTTGATATTTGTCCAAGGATATATCTTCCCTTTTTTGAAAAAGCAAACAAATTCAGTGTAATGTTTGATGGCTTCAGAAAACTTCTCAATTTCACTCTACAATTTTGTTTTCCACTTCCTGTCTCTTGTATGTTACCTCCATCTACAAAGTACTTAATAGTTCTGTTCATTAAAGAAAATTAGTCCCTTTGGTACCACTCAGCACACATGGGTTTAGTCAGTGGTTACGTCCTAATGTAAGAACTAGTGCAACTTTGATAAGGTCTTTAATCTAGGACTTTGGTGGCCTGTTTCGTAGCACCACTATAGACTTGCCGAGTGAACTGCGGCAAGCTGCTCTGCTCTCTGTTTTACCTGGCTGCATAGGAGGATGAGTACTAATCATCAACATGAGATATTCAGGCAGATTCAGCTGCAGGACTTCTGGGAAAAGTGAAACTTAAGTGGTTCTTTCAGTTAACAGCAGTTGTGCATTTTTATTTGCCATACTAAGGCTACAAATTGTTTCTTAGCAAGTCTTGCCTGGACTAGCTGCATTTATGTTGGAATTTTTTTTTTTTTTCTCTTAAATGGTCTCTAAGCAGTTCAGAGCTGAAAGGTGTTATATGCTTGGCTGTGAAACATAACCTTTTCAATATCTTCCTCTTTCCCCTTCTAATTCAGGGCTGTCTGATTTTGAGTGATGAACTGAATCATGCATCACTAGTGCTCGGAGCAAGACTGTCAGGAGCAACTATTCGAATCTTTAAGCACAACAGTAAGTATCAGATGGTGGGCTCTGCCTTTCTGCAGACGCTATAAATCAGATACAATCTCTTCTGTCTTCTAATAGTTGGAAATCCAATTTCATGCAAGGAAATCAATTGCTGGTTTTCTGAAAGGTCAGAAGACTGCTGCTACTAAGAATTTAATCATCCTGAATTGGATTTTTTTTATATGTTCAGTCTCAACTAATAACATTTTTATTCTGAAGCTGTTCTGGCTTACATCTTCTGCGTATGAAGAGGAGCATGCTGCCCTTTGGCAAGTCTAGGGACGCTAGTGTTTTAACATGGCTTCTTGTTACTTGGATAGCTCAGCATGGTTAGACTATTCTAACAGTCCATGTCACATAGTAATGCAATCCTGTAGTGGTCTGGATTACAATCTGGGGGATAAGAAAGTTTAATTTTAGGACCAGATGCTGACATGATCCTACAATAACAAAAGCTTACGAATGCAGATGTCCTACCTAAACTAGACAGCCATGCATTGGTACAATGTAGTACAAAAGGAATTTTTGAAATGTGATGCATAGATTAATTTTACTGAGTTACTTGCTTTAAGTATTTGTTTCCAAAATACACAGAATTTTCACGCTGCTAGTTTCAGCTTCCATCAAAGGAGGTACTTAGAATAACTTTCAGATTAAAAATACTTAGGGTTTCCTTCTCTTATTCTCAGTGAAAGAGGTACCTGGTTGTCCTTGATTAGTAAAGCCACTACCTTCATTCTTCAGCTGCTCCTAATACTCTTTATAGTATTGATCTCTGAGATCATGATGACTCTTGCTCTCTTTGAAATGTGTGGTGGTGACAGCAAAGCTTGGGTGGCTGCAGTTATTTTCCTTTCTTTGTCATACTTGATAGTGGATCCTCTGCTGTGCTTATTGTTTCTTTTGTGTTCTCTCTTTCTTGTTCTCTATCATTGGAATAATTTTCGTTACAGAATTGTAGAGCTTACCATAACATTCAGGTGGTTTTGGTTTTTTCTTTTCCCTTTCCTTAATTCTTCATAAATCTTGATTGCTGGGCAAGATCACAAAAGCTTTGCATTCAACTTCTGCATTTAAATACACATACTTCTGAACATTGCATCCAGTTCCAGAATTTGTGAGAACACTGGTGACAAACAGTTCTGAGTGTGAGGAGAAGGACTTAGAAGCTCTGGTGTGATGAGGAAGAACAGATGATCTGTGGGAACGGGGTACAAACTAGCAATGGTGAGATTGGGGGATAGTCTAGAAACCTTACAGATGGTGGGGATCTGTGAAAGAGAATGGAGTGGCAGATTAGAATCAGAAGGCAAAATGCAAGCAATGATCTTGGCCTGTCAAGATGATGTTCAGTTCATAGTTATGTATGTGTTCTCAGTCCTGCTCTTGTTATACTCTATGCTGCCTTAGTTAACTTCATTTTCCTGAGATGTTAATGGCTTCATTCATATTCTGCTTTTTAGAAATCATGGAAAAAAATGAAAAATCCCCCTTAAAATCTATGTTAAATGTTTTCATTTTTTTCCTACCTTATTCTGCAGTTTGTCCTTTTTATTAAGGTCGGACCTAGTTCCCAGTCTTTCTCTCTTTCTTGAGAGATCAGAGCAGAAGTTCATATTCTGTTATTCTCCCTAACTGCACTAAACTTGTCCGTTTTTCCTTGAGAGATTTGTTGGAGGCAGGGACTCCACTGCTGACTTCTTAATCTTTGTCTTTTTCTGAAAATTAGCTATCTCTTAACAGTCTATTAACTGACCTATTTTGCTGTATAATTTCTAGTCTAGTTCTAGTTCACAAGCTCCTCTTGCTGCTACAACTGCCCCAGTTTACCAATCCTCTTTTCATGATTGTTTGTGCTCTTTTTCATGTCCTAGTGTTTATATCTGTCTCTTGCTCAGCACTTTACCTTTTATGGTTTGATTACTCCCATCTCCACTCCTTTCCACAGGTTTTTTTTCAGGACTGATTTCATGTATATTTATTTGCTCATGTTAGTCAGGTCTCCTAGGATCATGTGAAGTGTTTGTAGCTAAAGCTAGTAAGGTTTCAGAATATGTTGCTACTAACAACTTCATCTGTCTAGTTTCTGATATGCTGAGCGCTGTCTTCTTTCCTACACTGGTGGTTCTTTTTTCTTCCTCTTCTGTTTTTGGTTTAGTAACTTCCTGTTCCACACTTCCAGTCCCTTCAATTTTAAACAAAGTAATACACTTGCTCTCCTTCTTGTCCTGCGCTTTGGTCTATCTTCTACTTACCTTTAGTTGATTATTCTTGAACTTGCTTGTTCTTTTTCAAGTTATTTCTATCCACAGGGACATGTTTACTACCTAAATTACTTTCTGTTTTCCTCACAATGAGATGCCTTCCTTTTTTTTTTTTTTTTTCTTCTTTTTTTCTTTTCCTTCCTTCCTTGTTTGCTGTTTGTGCCTAATACGCTAGCTTGTGCTTTTAGCTTAGGATGATGAAATTATTCCTTGGAGTTCATACAGTCACCCATTCCCTTTAATCTTATCTGTGGGCCCGCAGCTAGATGAAGCCCATGCTTACTGACTTATATATGGTCTGTCCTCCAAACTGGAGCAATTTGTGCATTTCTGGAGTATTGCTGTCTTTAGTCACATCAAAGCTCAAGCTAGTAGCTGTTTTGGTACCATTTAACAGTAATTTCTGGTGCAGATATGCAAAGCCTGGAGAAGCTGCTCAAAGATGCTATTGTGCATGGGCAACCTCGGACGCGGAGGCCCTGGAAAAAAATTCTTATCTTGGTGGAAGGAATATACAGGTACAAACTATTCTTTATATTCCTAAGACCCTCCCCAGGAGATCTAGTTGCTTAGTATTTGGGTTCCTTTGCCAGATCAAACTATGAATATTGTCACTTCATAGTTATTTCATTAATCTCATCTGCAAATTAAATTGAGCTATGTATGTCTCACATCCTGGACTTTCTGTGCTAGTACTGTAGCTGCACCTACAGTACTAGTAGTAGTAGTAATAGTACAGTACTAGTACTAGTAGTACAGCATTATCACAATGCTTCCCACATACTGATTAGATTGTAGAAATTAATTAATCTAAACTGATTGTTTACATCAGAGCTGAGGTCTTAAATTGCTTGTCCATTCCGTTCTTTCTGTGCTCACTAGATGATGCTAGTGAGAATGGAATTGTGCAAACTGAATGTTTTTGCTGAGAGTGAGTAGGAGCATGTAGTAGGCTTAGCTGTGTTAGGCATTTAAATCATAGTGACTTTCAGCAAAAATGGGGCGTTTTGGAGTGCTACTAATGAGAGCCTAGTCAGTTCTCAAACTTAAAAACAATAGTAAGTAGATGTCAGATCAGAATACTGACATTAGGGTGGAAGTAAAAATGAGATAATTCATTTATAAATTTGTCACTGAACACATTCCTTTGCCTTAACCTACTCTTGCTGCTACTATTTAGTTTGTATGTTAGCATCCCAGAGATGTTAAACAGGTAGAAAGTAGAGATCTGGGCCCCAGGTGCAATGAGGACTTATCTTTCCTCCCTCTGCAGAACACAATGTGTCTAGCAAATTTTGTGTTCATAATTACTGAAAGAGTGAAGAAAATAAAGCTTAGTGACTTCAGGCTATGTAAGAAGGCCCCAACCGTTAAATCAACTTACACTGAATTTCTGTTTCTCAACAGTATGGAGGGATCCATAGTCCGTTTGCCTGAAGTGATTGCCCTTAAGAAGAAGTACAAATCCTATCTGTACCTTGATGAGGCTCATAGTATAGGTGCCCTGGGTCCCAGTGGCCGGGGTGTAGTGGAGTATTTTGGACTCAATCCTGAAGATGTGGATGTTATGATGGGAACATTCACCAAAAGCTTTGGAGCTGCTGGAGGATACATTGGGGGCAAGAAGGTAAAAAGCTGGGAATCTCATGGCTGTTTCAGGTGGTGGAGTCCTTCACTAAGCATTTCAAAGTTGTTCTCAAGTACCCTGATTGTCCATTTGTTTCATAATTTTACATGCTGTCTAGTACAGTGAAAGTCTGTGCAATGCAGAAGAGTCTAATCTAGTAAAATACCTCATAATTGTATAGTTCTCACGTGGTCAGTGATGATCTCCGTTTGCAGAATGTACAGTAGTAGTGTAATATCTTTTTAGGAACCGCTAAGAGCCAGGAAGCAGGGATTTCTTAATGTTACTTTTAATGAGACTTGCAGGAAAAATGCCAAAAGCTGAAGTTTTTCAGCCTGTTTGGAGGAAAATTCCCTTCTTGAGAATTGATTCCCTCAGGACTTGAACAGTTTGCTTTATAAAAAGACACTTCTTCCCTTTTTGGGTTTTGGTGGTGGTGTTTGGTTTTTTGTTTGGGGTTGGTTTTTTTTTTTTTGCTACTGAGTCTCTTACTCTCTTCTATTGGAAAGTACTGACAGAAAGTGTTGCCCTTGCCAAACCCCTCCTTTTGGGAGGGATGCGTGTAGGCAATTGCATGTGGCCCCTTTCTCATATCCTCAAATGTGTCTCACAGATCAGGCTTCTAAGCATTATTTGAGAGTAAAATTCTACCATTTTCCTACCAGGACAATAATTTTTTAGATACTAATAGTGACAATTACCTCAGCCCATCCAAATGGAGATGGAACTTGCAGATGTTCCTCTTTGGGAGTTTACTACAATCGGATTAAAATTACTCTGACGCCTTCTCCAGAAGAAAGCACCGTATTAATCTTTTTCCAAAGGTAGTGAGCTAGTGGGATTAACTCCCTTGGCATAAGGTGAAGCAGCTAAGAGTCCTTCGCAACTGTGTTTTAGCTACTGTTGGAGGGATTGCTTCACAGGTAAGAAGCCTTAAATCTTCTTACCTAGTTTATTTCAAAGTCCCTTTACGCTTCCTGTCATTTAACTCTGACTCCAGGCAGACAGCAACATAAAATTGAACACTTCCACATATTTCTATAATATGTTCCTAGCTTGTGCTATCTACAGGGCCATCATTATTAATTTTATGGTAGCAGGAGACAGAAGCTGTCCTGGCATTCACACTAGTCTTTATAATATTTTGCTGGAGTGGTCTGGGTATTTTAGAGTGGTTTTGTTACAGTTAACAACAAGCAGCCTAGATCTACAGTGTGTTGGTCCTTTGTTCCTAAATGACCTGTTTTTGTCCTCTAACAAATATGGCAGGTGTGTTTAACTGGGAAATGCAGGAGGGGTATGCTGAGGTTCTTGCACTCTTAAATTACACCTGCTGCTTTATTTATATTGTGCTGATAAATGGGAGAAAATATTTTGTGACCTGTTTCCCTGTTTGGTGACTTTTGTGGGGAAACAATTACATTGAGCATGATACATAAGCACCTATGGATCCTGCTCCCCACTATTTCATTTGTTTTATACTCCCAGGGTTATAATAAACACTTTCGAAACACAGCCTGCGTGCAGCTTGAGTAATGCAAACACCTTGTTGCAATCCAATGCTGGCAGTGTTAGTTAAACAAGTCTGTCATAGGCATTTGTCTTTGAACACACATTCTTGCCCTGTAACATAATTATGGGTTGTCACGTCCCCGCTGTTCGCTTTTCAACTGTTTATTACTTGTACCGTAAAATCAATCCTTGAGATACCTCTCTTCCAGGACATTCTGAAAGAGGTGGTGGCCCATTTTACTGTGTGATTAAGACACGACAATAAAGCATTTCTTTGAGTGCTGGGAAGGCAATGTCTGATGCCTCTTGTGTCTTGCTAGGAACTGATTGATTACCTCAGGACATACTCTCACAGTGCTGTGTATGCAACATCACTGTCACCTCCTGTTGTGGAGCAAATCATCACCTCCATGAAGTGCATTATGGGTGAAGATGGTACAACTGTTGGTGAGTCTTTCTGACAGTAAGCATGTGGAAGGGGGAAGCCAAACAGAGCCTCTTTACCACTTTGACAGATAACTCATTCAGTGGACACATTCATAATTATCTGTTAGTACATGTAGACTTTGAATTTCTGGAGCAATAAACCAATTTACTGTCCTACTTGGCAGATCAGCCTAATAACAGCATAAGGAATTTCCAGCCAGAGGTAAGTCATCTTAGTCTTATCTAAGACACAGTATTGTCTTGTATTGATTTTTGTTCTGTGTCTAGCTTTTCTAGTCTCGTTCCTTCTCTTCCCCATTGCCTGTCCTTTGTCATTTGTCCCACTTTTTAGATTGCTTTCAGAGTATTTTGCTGTGTATCTTTTACAGTCTTGTGTGCTGGTTACTGCAGGGACAATGCTTTTGATTTTCATCTCTAGTATAATTTGATGTTTGCACCTTAGTTACAGTAAATATGGGAGTGTTTCTGGAATCCCTTTTTACCTGGGGAGCTCGAGGCAGTTTTCAAGACTTAATGCACCAGGAGAAGAAATTCAGCATATTCATCTTTATTGTCTTAGTTTTCTTTTTTCGTTATGAAAGTAAGAAAGGGGAAATCTGTACTAGTCTCGATGCATTCAAAGTCAAAACCACAAATTGTTGTGTCTCATTTGCCTAGTAGGTAGCAGCTTCCTTTAGTTATAGCATGAAGTAAATAGCTTGCACTTGTGTAAGCTGCCTTGAAACTGAAATGGTACAGCACTTTGCATGTAGGATACTTTTCCCTCTTCACAGGTAATTAAAAAGTTGTGAGCAGCTCACACAGGATGACAGTGTAGATTGCTGAGGATCTATCGGTGGCGTTCAGTTCAGAGGCTCTTAAATTCAAACTGCAGAATATATTCAGTTATGGGAGTTTCAGGCATCTGGCCACGAGGTGGTAGTGTATACTGAAGAACTGTGTTTGCTTTTGAACATGGGTCATCTGACCAACTAACCTGACAGATGACTCCTACAGTGAAAAAGCTTGCTGCAGAAATGACTTAAGAATTTTTCTGTTATAACAGGTTTCATTCGGTTTGCTTACATTATCTGAGAACAGAGTTAAGTGTTGGTGGTTGCTCAATAGGGAAGTCATCACTGAGGCAAGTACAGCCAGGCAGCAGCCTGTATCTGTGCTGGCTTTGAGTGCTTCCGAGTGGTCCATGTGAGATACCTGTACTAGCCAAGAATTGTCCCCAGTGCTGCTCTCAAGAACAAATATTAACCAAACTTCAAACTACATGAAAACTTGGTGCAAAAGGACTTGGTCTTGCTGTCATCTTAAAAGTGACTGTGTGAGCTCTTTCTAGCTGATGATTTGCCAACAGTCTGTGGTCTGCTCAGGCGTTGCTTGTTTTGGGTTTCTTCCAGTATCTGTTTTGCTTAATGAAGTGGGAAGCAAGGAATGTGTAACTGATTTCTGTTTGCAGTATTCAATCTAAGGCATTTTTGCCCCTTTCTGAGGCTACAGTGTGATATTCGTTCAAGCAGGGAGAATGGAAGCAACTTCCACTCCAGTCTGTTCTCCTGCCATTATGCCAGCAAGATCCATCAGAGCTGAAAGGTGAATGAGATCAGGAACCAATTTGGCAAAAAAATAAACTCAAATGGCCTTTGTTGTTGTGTTGCTTAAAATGCATGTCAGGCTACATCCTGCTAATTTGGTGCTAAGGAGTACCAGAATTCCTAGCCACTCTTTCTATTGAGAAAAGAAGCGGTTTGGTGTTTGAAAGCTGTGTCATTTCAAAGAAGCCTCTATGTCTGATTTCTGTACAAACTGCAGTGCTTTTCGGAAGTGCTGGATAGCCAAAGTCCTGTCTGCTCATACTCAGAAAGGATTTCTCAGCTACAGGTCTCATGAAAGTGTTACTGGCTTTCTAAGCATCGAAGTCAGCCTTCAGCTAGAATAAGCACCTCATAGGATGATCCCAGCCTGAAAGTGCTTCTCTGTTCATTTTCTGCACTGTGCTGTTTCCCAGTCATGCATTTTTTTAATTGCCTTAAGGCTTTAGAGATAATATTACTTTGTATGCATTTTCTGTGGATGAAGTTGGCAAAAGTTCAATTGGGTGAATTGAGCAGCTGCTTAGTGATAGCATGACAAAGTTTTTTCCTTGTCTAAGGGCTTTGGCTGAAAAACTCCTGTTTGGATTCTGTGGAATTATGTGTGGGACTCTGGAGGACAATGCCTGCAGTTGGTTTGACTACGATTAAATGTGGAGTAGAGTGGTGCTGGTAAGAGTTGTTAACTGTGGAAGACAAGTAGAGAAAGTGTTAAACTGAGTCACGGGGAAGCACCTCTGAATCGACTGTGTATTACAAAAATTTCACTGCTTAGTCAAGGAAAACTGAGATAGGGCAATGGTTTTACAAGAGCACAGGAATTGGAGCTGGAATCAGAACAGTAGATGGCTAGCTCCCAACCGCGTTTTTTGGGCCACAGCTAAATCTTTTAATGGCTTCAAGAATGCTTTCTTGAAAAGAGCCTTTGCGGCTTCTTTATCTGCCTGCTTCTGTTCACCACATGCTATTTCTAAAAGCTGCTGTCCTCCATGGCATCAAACCTTTGTGGAAATTGTGATGTCAGATTGAGATGGTCTGTAGCTGAGGAATAAGTAGAAGGAAGCAATTTGTTTTTGAGGACAAAAGGTTTTTTTGTGTATAACTTTGCAAGAATAAGTTCATTCTCTCCTCTTATACTTTAGGTTATTTCTAAATCTAATGAAACATCTGGAGGCTCTAAACTTACAATATATGGCGTTGTAATTACTAAAATTTTACATAACTAAAAAAAGTAAATATCTCCTTTCAGATCTTTCCAGCAAGCTGCCAGTGACTAAATAGGATATTAGTAGGAGGCAACACAGACAAAATACAGATGCTATGAAAAGCTGAATGGCTGCTTATAGAGAACATAAGGTGTGCTGCCTGAATTGGGACAGTAGTTTCTTGCATCTTGATTTCTGTTCAAACTAATCTGTTAATTCTCTCTACTATTTATGCATGTAAGTCACTAGCAAGCCTCAATCTCTCTGAAGACAGTTATGGGAATATAATTATATATGAATATAAATATATTATTTGCTCCTTCATCCAGACTGCAAAAAACACTCCAACAGCCAAAGCGATGGCACAGCCATGTTACGGGTTCTTGGTAGTGGTGCTTGCAGTACTGCTTCTGAAACTCCTCTGCGTCATTAGCTCAATGCTGTATGTCTGTCCTGTTTTTCTTTGCATTACTTGTCTTGCACGTAATTGGCTAGAAGACCATCATGTGGTCTTAAACAAAACACACTTGATTTGTGATCACTTTGAGAATTTTTTCAAAGGAACAGTCATCTATCTTGAGCACATAGAATGTCTTCAGAGGACTCCAGTGACAATGTACATGGGTATCTCGCATATCATCACATTTGGCTTTGATATGTGGTAGAGCAAGGTCAGTAGGAGAGATGGAGAAGGCTTCTTTCTGCAAAAAAAAAAATTTTTGAGCTGGTTTTCCAGTTCAAAGTCACTGTGGTTGAAATTGTTGCAAGTGTTGCAGATGCTTGTCAGCAGTTCAGTGGATGCTGCTCTTTTCTCTCTGTTCAGCCAAAAAGATGAATGAACTTTGGATAGTTTTGTAGATAAAGAGGCTTTTTTAAACAGTAATAATAAAAAGATGCAATAAGCAGACTTTTTGGGGTCATAGTATACACGAAGATGACAAATTGATTCCTGGAATGGAGTTCTGGAAACTTGTAGAGCTACTTGATTCTTGTTGTTCATGTGGTGTTTGGGTTATTTTGGAAAATGAGACAGCTTGGTGCTTGTCCTGGTAAATGAAACATTGTTGGGATTTATGATATTAAGTACTTAACTTGTCTTGGTGAATATCTCAGCATCAATGGTTCGGTTTGAGTTGAAAGTTGGATTTTTCGCCATTACAATCTAGGACTGGAAATCCAGTCGGCTCCTTTCTGCCATTTATGTAAGACCAGTGATATATCTTGTGCAACTGGAGTTCTGTTAGCACTGTTGATGTTCAGGACCCAGCCTGTTTGTTGCCCTGATAACATCGCTGGGGGCAAGTGGAAGAAAATCGTAAAGTAACCTGACTGAGATGTGGGCAAATCAAAACATGCAAGGTGAAACCAGTCTAGGAACTGGTTAACCTCCTTCAGAGATGAAACTTAGTTTGCTCTTCTGTGTGTTAAAAACTGAAGGTGAGCGTTAAATCCAGGAATGTTTTAAGTTTGACCTAAAGCTGGCAGTGTTAATGGGTTGTAAAAGAGGTGAACTACTTCATTCCATGGACATTAACTCAATAATAATAATTTATACATGTTGACGTTTATAACAAGTTTACTGTCTTCCATCTCAGTTTCAGGAGGCAAACATCCCACACCCAATCACAGTGCCATATGTAGCACATAGAGAATAAGTTGTGGATAGACCGTGCCCAAGATGGCACTTAAATTTTGAATGAACATTGTGTTAAGCACTGTATAGAAACCAAGGTTTATTATCCTACATAGCTCTAATGTCGCAAGCAATGGAGGTAGCAGTTGCATAGGCCATCCCAGCTGCTAAACTATTGGAAATGAATAACTAACCTTTGAAGGCTAGTCAGTTAGCTGCACATAGTTTGATTGGTATTTGTCTCATCTGAGCACCTCGGTTGTGAAGAGCTAGTAGTTGATTACATCTAGTCGGAGGAAACCTTAAAAAGAAAAAAAAAAAAAAAAATACGGATTTCTAGTCTTGCCATTGCTGTGTGCAACAAACTTGAGTGAGTTAAATCAGAAAAGGTAGTTAAACCAATTATAGCCACAGGGAATAAGAATGTACAGCTGTGTTGGCAGAGAACTGAGCCTGAGCTGTTGAGAAGGCAGGACCATTGCTATAATGTTAATATGCACAGGGAGAAGATGCTGGAAACAAAACTAAGCCTGGTCCACTTAAATTCTAGGCGAGAAAAACTGCAGTTAGTGTTTTAACCTCCATGTGGTTAATCAGGCCCTCAAGTGAAGATAGGACCTCAGTAGTTCAATTGGCTGCCTAATCAGTAGGTTTCTTCAAGTTGAACATATTCCCCTTTTCTTTCCAAAGACAAGCCATAAGTATATGCAGGTATAAAGTGTAAGCAGTAATGAAGGAATAGTCCATGTTACATCACTTGGAATTGAATTTTAAGTACTTTATAGTATATTTATAAATTAAGTTTGTACCTTGCCATTGTTAGCAGTAGATCCCCAAATGGAAGCAGTGGCTGCTGTTGTACTCAAAAGGGGAAATAAATATTCCTTGTGCAGGCTGAGGTTGAAAACATTCAATTAGCATTAAAATCGGTTCATTTGAATTTCCTCCAATAATGCACTTGTTAATGAGGTGTTAAATTATCACCTTGGGAACCCGGGGACCAGTCAAAACTAATTTCAGCAAAGTGAAAACTTTTTTTGTTGCTGCCCTTGAGAATCTCAAGCTGAGCTGGGAAACTGTTGGAAAAACAAATACTCTTGAGGGTCATAAAGAGAGTTTCCTGCTTCTCTCCAGGGGACTAACAGTTTTAAACATCACTCTCGGTATTTGTGCTTCCAGCTGGGGATCTTTTAAATCCAGCTTGTTGCTGCACCCCTACCTCCCTCCCACAGAGCATGGCAAGCCTCCAGAAAAATTGCTTTAACCTGGGCTGGGCAGGAGAAATCTTTCAGCCTTTGGTACTTTGAAGAGTGTTTACAGACATTAGCAGAGCTGTACCCTTTGTGTTGTGCATTGGAATGTGAGAAATCTTCAGTGTCTCTTCTTTTGGACTTTAATCAACATTGTGGTGTTTGTGCAAGAGCTCATAAACCTTTATAACTGTACACCTGCTTTGTTCTCATAACATTCTGGTTCTTGCTATTTCTGTTCAGGTGTGAGCTGTCATCCTATAGCTTCACAGCCTAAACACTGATCTGTCATAGCAGAAATACAAGTAGGAATGTGGCTTTGAAGTAATTTCATTTTTCTTTCTTTCTTACACTACATTTGATTTAAAACGTGTGGCTCGTTTTTTACTCTCAATAGCACTTGAAGTGCCACATTTCTACAGAATGCTGGTGTGCTGCTCATACAGAGAAAGGAAAAAATACTGGGTAGCAGCTCACTAGCATACATTGTTAGCAATAGTGTGACTAAAATGCTTGTAAGTCAGTATGAATGTTAAGGTAAAGCATTTGAACAGGAGTAATCACAAATGAGGTGATGTAGAAAAATTAATACTAGTATTACAATAGTGTCTGCAGTGTACAGACACATGGCAAAATTTCATTCTGTGAAGTCCATATAATGTAAATGTTTCTAGCTTCTTTGGAAACAAGCAACAGTCTTTAACTGAAGCCCTTTCTGTGGACTATGTGCAGTTGTATTAGGCTATGTGGGACTTGCAGACCAGTCGAACTACTGTCCTTGCCTACTTTAGCGGGTTCTGATGTAAAATGTGGTTGGCACCAGGTCAACTCATGCCATTTCACATCAGTGCGGTTGATCTACCACAAATGCCCAAACGTGGACAATCTTGACAATCTACAATGTGTACTTTGGTCCTACTAGTGTGCAGATGTTTGCTAATGTCCCAGAATTAATAAGCTTCGTTAGATAGTACAGATTTAATCTTTGAAGGAAGAGGCTGTCTGAAAAGCTTGCATACCAATTAATGTGTTTTGAGAGCATATGGCCAGTGGAGAGATTTGAGACAACTTTAAATGAGATTGTGCAGGTTATGTTGCAGTCTAGCTTCAACAGTCAGGTTTAGCTCAAGACAAATTGGCTTGTCAAGAACAGGATAAATCAACCTGTAGAGTTTCTTGCTGCCATGGGTAAGCTTCTGTTAATGCTCAGGTTATTGCCTAATTGTTGCGTAGTGGAAAAGCTGTGGTTACAAGGCTGGCTGCCTGTGGGGGGAAATGTATTACAGAGTATGCATGCTTCTCAAGCTCACGTTGGCTAGCGGCTCCTAAGATTTTCAAGCTTCAAGCTTGCCTTCCTACTGGTTGGCTTAATATTGTATTGTATAAGTGTGTTGCCAAACTCAGGCCTTAAACGGTCACTGGAGAACTCATTTGCCCTGCAATTAGCATCTCCAGAACTAAGTACACTGTGCAAACAGATGTGGTACTCTTACAGAATAACTGTCTGTACCAAGAGCTGGAAGCAGGATGTTTAGTACCTCCAATCTTTACTGAAAATAGCTTGTCTTTTCTAGGGTTATTGCTATATTCCTGACAATAACTTTTTGTTCAGGACCTGGCATTGTAGGGACAATTGGGGGTTTTATATGCACAGCTTTGATCTTTCCAGGATCCTTGGAAAATAGAGCTGTGCAGGAAAAACAAGTCTATAAAAGTCACAGCAGAGACAAGGCCTCCAGGGTTTGGGTCTTTTCAGGCACAACGCCTACTCTTCCACCTCACTGGAGTTCCAGGTGGCAGGCTACCAGGAGCTGCTTGCCAAATACAACTTACTAACATAGGAAAGCTCAACACCCTTCTTGTTGAAATTATTGCAGAGTTTTAGGGTAAATCTGAGAGCACAATGGAGAAGGACAAGTATGGCTGCTATAACATGTACAGGCAGATGTGGGCAGCTCTGACATGGTGGCAAATTTGCAGGCTATAGCTTTTATCATGAGATGAACTACTTAACTATAAGCATCTTTGTCAAAGGAGAAACTTGAGATGTTGTGGAGGACCTCTTATGGGAATGGATCAAGGTCTTCACAAAAAGATGTATGAAGACTGCATTCTGTGAAAGATTCAGGTGCTACCTTCTCAGTGACTTCATAAATAAGCTTCCTATTTAAAAAAGCAAACAAACAAAACGAAACCAACTCCTCCAGAGTGGAAATTCTTAATTTTAGGACACATTAGTAAAGAGCACGTACATATTTGCAGCATCCTGTCTCTCCCCTTGCTCCTTGTGTTAGGTAGGTGAAATCTCTAGCAATACTGGGAGGTATATCAAAGTCATGTTGAGGGACAAAAAGACCTTTGGAAACTACTGTGCTCCATTCCATAAGGTCCCATTTAGTACCACTGAGGAAAAGTAGGTATTTAGGACTATTCTGTTCACTCTCCTTATCCCTTACGGAATCCTCGTACCAAGAGACTGTTAGTAGAAGGTACTCTGTCTGCCACATTTTTTCTGGATTTAGAGTAAGTGCCAGGTTTTCTTCTGGATTCAGATTAAGTGCTAACATGAAGATGAAGTACTTTTCATAGTACCTTACAGTATCAGTTACTGGTCAAAGCTTACTTCTGTGTAGGATCTCATTATTATGTCAAGCTCGTGGAGCCTGTTTCGTAGTGCTCCTGTGGCATCGTTTCTTTATGGACCTGATTTCTGTTCAGTTTGGCCAGAAGATGGTATTCTAGTGTTTATGGCTGCTATCTCCCAAAGAAGTTTCCCAAAGAGTAGCATAGTCAAACACATCCCACCCCTCAGCCTTGCTCGCTATCCAGGTAAGAGAATGGATGCCCTAGCTCTATTTGTCTCTTTTTAGACTAAGCTGACTACTGGCTATTTCAAACCAAAGGTGGACACTTTATAGCTGGCTAGTATATCTCTTCCACTGAGTATCAAGCCTTGCTGTGCTAGAACTTGAGCATTAGTCTAACTGCTTCAGGAACAATGCTGTTAGAAACTTTTAAGGTGTTGACGTGGAGTGTGACCATCAACTGACTTTTGCTGGATACTGTTTCTTGCACTTACACATCTCCCATCTGATTTTATAGTTAAAAGCAGCACTTCAATGGCTGATGCAGCTGTAGAGAATGAGGGAGAAGATTGTTGCTAGTCATCTGCAGTTGATCTGCACTGTTTCTTATGGCTACCACACTGCCTGTGATTTCTGTGACATACAAATCCCTCTATTTGGCTGAATTGACTTTGAGTTTCAGAATAAGAGCCAAAGAAAAGAGTCCTTGGTGGCTGCTTGGTACAGGGAATGCTTACTATGTGCCTTCGCTCCTACGCTGTTACACGAAACAAAAAGTCTTTGAGTAATTCATTTGTTCATTTTGCATTGCCACTGCATCTCTTCTTGTTTTTTCATTTTCTCAAGTATTACAAAGTCTCAGCTCAACAAAACCACCTGAGATGCCCCTAGTATCCCTAGAGGAAGAAAAGGATGTTTGAAAGATGGCAGGTACTGAAATTATTTGCGAAAGGAACAATTTGGGTTGAATTTCTAACTAGATAGATAGATGAGCCACTTCAGTTACCTGTGTAAGTCCTTCCTAGTATAAAGTTGTAATTATCTTCTAGAAGCTTCACACACGTGTGCCTGGAATAGCAAAGTTAATATGCTGAATAGCGGCCAGCTCTTTCAGATGAAGCAACATGTGCAGTTTCTGTCCTGCAGGTCTTGAAAAGGTCAGAAGTTGATGAAAAACTGATTTCTGTCCTACCATCAATAGAGGCACTGTGAGGAATGGGTCTAAGAGGGGAAGCAGATAGATCAGCAGCTGCTGAGAGGCAGGAGATTAGAGCGGAGAAATGTACAGGTAAAAAATTTTTTTTTCATATGTAAATCATAGAATCATTAAGGTTGGAAAAGACCTCTAAGATCATCGAGTCCAACCATCAACCCAACACCACCATGCCCACTAAACCATGTCCCTAAGCGCCTCATCTACACGTCTTTTAAATACTTCCAGGGATGGTGACTCTACCACTCCCTGGGCAGCCTCTTCCAAGGCCTGACCACTCTTTCAGTAAAGAAATTTTTCCTAATGTCCAGTCTAAACCTCCCCTGGCGCAACTTGAGGCCATTTCCTCTCATCCTATCGCTAGTTACTTGGGAGAAGAGACCAACCCCTACCTCGCTACAACCTCCTTTCAGGTAGTTGTAGAGTGCGATGAGGTCTCCCCTCAGCCTCCTCTTCTCCAGGCTAAACAGCCCCAGTTCCCTCAGCCGCTCCTCATAAGACTTGTGCTCCAGACCCTTCACCAGCTTCGTTGCCCTTCTCTGGACACGCTCCAGCACCTCAATGTCCTTCTTGTGCTGAGGGGCCCAAAACCGAACACAGGATTCGAGGTGCGGCCTCACCAGGGCCGAGTACAGGGGGACGATCACCTCCCTACTCCTGCTGGCCACACTATTTCTGATACAAGCCACGATGCCGTTGGCCTTCTTGGCCACCTGGGCAAATCAACATACACAGGAAACTGCAGACCTTGCAAATCATAATCAGTCTTACTTTCACTTAAATATAAATTCTCCAGTGCATTTCTAGACAAATTTCAGACTATTACAGTGGGTAATTGAATTATTTATTTAAAAACAATTTAAAAAATCACACAAAAAAAGCCCAACCAGAAACAAGCAAACAAAAAACCAAGCTGCAAATAAAGACTAGCATTTTTAAAGTTTAGAAATTGGTTTTGAATGCTTTTGCAATGAATATACTTCAGTGTAATTAAAAATCATCCTTAAGCACTAGTTACTAGTTATCCTTGCCTTAGTTATGACTTTGTAATGTAACAGGTTTTGTGTAATTCAAGGCATGGAAGACTGGTTAAAGAAGATAAATAATACACCTGTAGTGGTACTATCATAAGTTTAGGTATGTACATTCCCTGTGGAAAATTGTATATTTTCGTACCTTTGCTGAGTTGGACTGAAGTAGTATTCATTTTCACAGTCCTGAGGTTATTGGAACATCTGGAATTAACATTTAGTGATTTTTAATTCAAACCATAGGAGTGGGTTATTTCCAGAGTACTGCATGTAGTATGAAAAATACATTAATTTAAATATAGGTGAAAATTGCAGCTGTCGGTTTAAAAAAAAAAACAAACCAGCTACTTGGAAACTAGTTATTTTGCTGCTAATCTGTTAACACAGGGCATTCAGTGACACAGGTACGGCTGTCAGACTCTTCATCCTTCCTAACCCTGAGCTTTTGCTATAGGCTTTGTATGCGCTCATTTTTATTGGATTTTAATCCTTTTAATTTTTATAATACCTCATACTTGTACCTGCTTCCTTCACCATGTTTTGAGAGAAAGTAGCCCAGTTTGGAGTAGAGTAAGGCTACACAGCCATTTTTTTGTTATGGGATTTTCTCCGTCAGGAAGAAGGAGGTAGTAGCTTGTAGCCTGTTAATTGTGGAGATTGTGCCCTAATATCTTGGTTGAGTCCATGGACTTTGGTACGTAGTTAACTTAGAAATTTTAGTACCAAGGGAAACCTTTGGAAGGTGCTATGTAGATAGAAAAATATTCCCCTACAAGTGTTTGTCTTGTCTTCAGGATGAATTCTTTTGACAATTCATCATGAAGTGAAGGATTTGCATTAACAGTGTCTTCATGGAACCTCTAAACTGGGGGAATTAAACTGTGTTCTGGGGAGCATGTGTGTAGGATCCAGGGGGTTTGATAGTTCTGTTGTAATGGTATTTATTGCAGTGGTGGGAGAAACTACTGCTGCTCAGGCAGAGTCTTAGATCCATGCGATGGGGTATGTAAGATTGCTTAAGTTTTGGTTTTGATGTATTCAGTGAGATTGAAAGGTTGTTTGAAGGCTCATATAGGGGACTTTGGGAAGATTTTTCATAGCGAGATTTTTCCTAATACAGGTTGTAAATGTTCAGTGACTTCCCTTCACATTTGAGGGTAGTCTAACATGTGGCCGTGGGAGCTGTACCATCCATACATGTTTGTTTTTCTATAGTAGTAATGTCTTGTGGAGTGTTTCAAGTGCCTTTTTCTTTGAAGTGTTGTCTGTGTAGATCAGATATATTAAACTTGAGCATTATGCTTTTTCTTGGAAACGCTGGTGTGCACTACAGCTTTTTTGTATTCTGGGAAAAGAAATGTGGCTTACACTCCATTTCTAGTGATCTATATATGTAGAGACCATCTATGCCATATAATGTAGGGTGAACTCCAGCCTAACAGCAGCAGCATGGCAGAATTTGTGCTAATGATATATAACAGTACAATAGATGCTATTTGTTATTTGTTTTATCTCTTTTGAGGTGGACAGCTTCAGAAGAGATTTTATGCTACCATTGTAAATGAACTTTGGAGATGGAAGGAGTTCTTACAATGCTGGCATTTTTGTTCTTTCCATGCTTCAGCTAAAGCTGAATTAATGTTTTATACTGACCATAGCCTTCCTTTTTGGCTATAGCTGTCCTAGAACGTGGAAGTGGGCTGATTTGGTGTTCTTATGGCAGATGTTCAGCTGGAGGTGATAATCTGTCTGGTTCTGTAAGGTATTTTATATCAGTGTGATATTTTACAATTAGTAAAGGCAGTTAATAATGCTAGCTGAAACTAGGTGACTACTAAGTTACTGTAACACTTCCTGGTTGAAACATATGAAGAGGCTATGTCCTTGATCATCTTCTCTTGTATTACAAAGGCAAAGAGCATTTCTCTACCCTCTTGTGTTGCTGTTTAAAATCCTAAAGAACAGTTAGCTTTGATACTGGCTTCCATTGTAGAAAAACAGTCTGCACAAAACAGATGGAAAATATAGTTCACACTCTTTGTTACTATGTTGTAAAGCTACTGAACTGTCTCCATGGAAGTAGATTATAAACATCCTTTATATAATATGCTTTGTCAAAGCTTGCACATTCCTTAGCTTGTAAAGAAATGTGGTGTTTGTATGTGTTCCTGATGTTTTTTTTTTCTGTGGCTTCAATCTGCCACAAAGGCCTGACAACCTATTTGTGTTGTACAAAGGTTTGAGCCTGTTTCCTTCTGTCGCTTCTTCACTGATGATTTGTCTTATTCTTGAGATTTTAAGAGCAAAGATGTGCTTTTTGAGTTCCAATGTCCAAGGTATCATAATAAAAAGAAAATAAAAGTTTTTAAATGCTTGCTTTTCTCTAAAATTCCATTAATTTGGCAAGTTAAGTTTTATTGAAACTGTATAAAGTTTTTTTCGTGTTTTTTGCCTTCTTCATATTGGAGGCACCATAACTAGAAGAATAGTCTGACCAGCACACATTTCTTTTCCCTTTCTTCTCAGCAAGGCACAAGAATAGCTGTCAAACAGGATATGTACAGCTGTCTTTGCAATGATTATGAATGATTTGTGATAATACACAATTTGTATGAGCAAACGTGTAAGTGGTGTTAATACCAATCCCAGTAATTAATATGCAGAGTTAGATAATACATGTACCCAGGCAACACAAACTTAATTTCTTTGTTCTGGAGGGATAGCCCTAATCTCATCCTTTAAAATTACCGATTAATCTGAACCAATGCTTTTTACATTCAACTTCAAAGTAAAGATGACTGTAAATCATAATTGTTAGGATGCAATGAATTTCAGCCATGTGACAGCAGTGTAACCAGATACAGTGAACAAGGCATAAACAAACATGAACAGCTGAACATAAAAACTA
This sequence comes from Fulmarus glacialis, assembly GCF_000690835.1. Lineage (NCBI taxonomy): Eukaryota > Metazoa > Chordata > Aves > Procellariiformes > Procellariidae > Fulmarus > Fulmarus glacialis. The sequence goes on along the minus strand of NW_009223868.1, from coordinate 34,090 downwards.
AACAGTCATAAAAAAGTATTGCTCTTGTGAATTATGTTTCAGAAATTGCTTTCTGGATTCCCCTGGCAGGGGGCGGGGGGGGGGAAATTACTTGTTGCAGGCAATACTGCTGTTCCTCAGCAGATCCTTCAGCTAGTGTCAGAGTGAAGTTGAGCTGGTAGTGTGCTTTTTTTCCTCACTTTCTCTCACAGGACAGTTACTTGGTCCTGTCTGTATAGCTGTTTTATTTAGCTACAATACTCTAGAGAGAACTTAAGTTGCTTTCAGTAGAAATTCAGCTTCTGGAAAAGTTTTTTGGTGGCTTGTGGAGTTGGAGTTGGGGTGCCCTTTTGGATCTCTTCATGAGCCTAGTCTCTCACTGCAGCATTGTTATATAGGGCTTGGAACATATCAGAGGAGATAAGTGTAATGTAACGGTGAAATGGAGTTGCTGTTCCTATGCAATCCTTTGCATATGAAATAATTTTGTGTTCTGTCAGTCTTACTGATTTTTTAGATAAACAGACACATGCTTTAACTTTCTTGCTCTTTTTTAATGGTAAAACAGAGTTCATGGATAATTTTTTATCAGCTCTACCAGACCAGGCATTATCTTGAATTCTAGTTTAAGTGGAAAGGGCTTGTGTGTTTCTGACACCCATTCACAGGAGGCAATGTTCTGGTTTGGTTTTGTTTGTTGTTGGTTTTGGGGGGTTTTTTGCCTTGGACAAGATCGATTCTTTACCAAAGACATCAAATCCTCCTACTTCTTTCTAGGTGGATTTCCTGTGAAGAGTCACATTGAACACAAATGGAGAGCACAGGATCTTTTGTTCTCCACTGTGCGAACTTTAAAGTAGAGGCAGTTGCTATTTCTGTAGTGTCTGACTTGGATCTGGTACACCATTGTAGTGAATACTGGAAAAAAAATTTTAAAAGTGTATTACTAGCTAAATGTAAATCTAGTAGTCATTAAGGAATCTGATGGTACCAGCAACCAGCAGTCTTTTTTAAGACTTTCCTGAGTCTTAAAAAAGTAGGTTTCTGTAATACACAGTGCATTTTGAGTATGCAGAGAAATGGCAAGAGACTGTATTACGCTTTCCCATCTCTTGAAATTGAGTTCTTGGAATAAATTACAAGTTGTTGGCGTTAATTTGAGGATGTGGTTCTCTTTTACATGGTTAACTCAACTAGATTATTTATGCAATATGGATCTACTATTTGGTAATTTCTGTATCTTTAAAATAGGGGACTGCTGACAATAAACAATGTGAGCAGTTCATTTTAGTTTGTATGCTGTCTATGTAAGATAAAAGCCTGTGTAAATGTCAATGGGAATTGTGGTTAGCTTTCTAAATAGAAGGGCTATATAGGTTTTGGGGTTGGGGTTTTTTGGGTTTTTTTCTTTTTAGTTTTTTCCCCCAATGCTAACTGATTAGTAGTTCAGACTTCTGCAAAGCAATGCTTGTCTCATGACAGTTTTTGTACATTAGGCTTAAATAAAACACTGATATGCAAATGCTGTTTTATAGCAATCCTTGAACATTATCTATAACCACAAGTTTTCTGGCAGCCCAGGTGTTTCCAGGTTTTGAGAGAAGAATCAGTCCAGCAGAACTTTCCAATGCTAACTGATTAGTAGTTCAGACTTCTGCAAAGCAATGCTTGTCTCATGACAGTTTTTGTACATTAGGCTTAAATAAAACACTGATATGCAAATGCTGTTTTATAGCAATCCTTGAACATTATCTATAACCACAAGTTTTCTGGCAGCCCAGGTGTTTCCAGGTTTTGAGAGAAGAATCAGTCCAGCAGAACTTTTTGTTTTTTTTCTGCTGAATAATCCTTCCCTCTTCTCTACGTACTGCTTGTGCAGACTTCAAAGACTGCTTGAGGTCAGCAAATCATTTTCTCTAATTACCACACAGGGAGTCCGAGATGCTAATGGTTCCGTATCCCTGTTGTGTGTCACTTTCTTATCTATACAGAGGGAAAGGGCAGCTTTTAAAATCAGAGGGGGGAAAAAAGCACTGCAGCTCAAGTGTTAAATCTTGTGACGGTTACTGCTACAAACCCAGTGGTTCTTAAGATTTCTTTTAAACGCTGACAAATGTAAACACATGCATTTTGCTGAATTGCTCACAGCCAGATTATGCCGTTAGTATCCCTTCAGCTGTGAACTCCTGAGGACTGTATGGTGCCTTACAGAACAAAGAAATGGTCCAATGAAAAAGCTCTAGGTTCAGAGGGCCAATAATCTCTTCAGCAACCTGACAGCAAATATGTGGGAGGGGGTACTGTTACAGGCAATGCATCTACTGATGGACTGCGCATAAGGGCACAAAAATGCACACACTTCAGTGACAAATATGTGGCATGTCTCAAATGCCAGACTTGCATAGGAATTATCCTGGTATTAAGACAGCTGAAATGTTTCCATATTAAATTACAAATAATCCTGTCTTTTGGATGTACCAAAGAGTTGCGTGTTGTTCCTGTTGTGGAGCAATATTTTAAACAAGAGAGATTTGAAAGAATACATGGACTATTTCCAAGGATGAGCTATTGGCTGTATTTTTATCACACTGCTGAAAATACCTGGTATTTTTAAAAATAGTGCTAGTTAGTGTACCCATGATGTTGCATACCAGTGGAGACTTTAAAAATCTGTATTCCCCAGAACTGTACTGAAGTTCACTTTACAAAGCTCAGCAAAACTGACTGTTGGTGCCTTGTGTGGTTTTTGTAGAGTTCCCCTCTGTTTCATTTAATTGCCTCTCAATGTAGATACCAATCCATCTGTGTGGCAAGAGGGACTAAGGTGTTTCAATTAATAAAATAGGTTAATTCAGTTGCTGGCTTTAGAAAATTCAGGTTAATTAGGAAATCTAAAATGCAAACTAGAAGGAAGAGTCAAGGTAAAACCTACAGCAAAACTGTTGAGACATGTTTGTCCTTAAAGTTGTATTACATGATTTGATATGGTGTTAATTAGAAACTGATACTACTTCTTCAGTCACTGGAGAAGGAGGTTGATCAAGAGGAAGGTTCTGAACATGCTACAGTCTGGTTCTGCCCTGGTGTAAGTGCTGACATCATGGTGTAAGCAGCTGATCATCTGTGCTCCGGTGTAGCCTATGTTCTTTGGCTTCGTTTTTCCAAGTACCATGTATCAGTTAATATTGGTAGTTCTGAATGTATTTGCTTCATGTAAGTACAAAATCAGTTGCCTTTAGCTTGATTGATTAGATTGACTGGTTTCTGAAAATCCAATATGTAATCAATTTTCACTACTTTCTCATTAAAGAAGCTTTGATAGCAGTGGCACACTAATGCTTTATAGCTGGTGGGGATCTCAAAAAAGATTATTTTGTAGTATACTCTGTGTAATACAGCAGAGTTGGAGAGAACAATATTGTACAAAACAAGAATAGTAGAAATGGTTCATTATCAAGATGAGACTAATTGGCATGTGTTGGAAAACAAAGGCCTCTACCTTGTAAAGGACATTGAACTTTTCTCTTGTGTGCACCTTTGCACATTCAGCGAGAGTTGCCGTACATCTGTGTCTGTGGGCTTTAGAAGAGCCTGCAAAATCTCCATTGAAGGCTACTGCATAGGTGCAAGAAATGCTCAAACTCTGAGAAAAGTTTTAAGCGAAAAGTAGCTTAAAATAAAAGCTTAAAAAAGCTTTTAAGTAAAAATAGATCTGTATCTCTCTCTGTGGAAGTTTGTTACTTGCTGTCTCCATTGTGTTATGTCCCCACTGCATGTACTCATTAAGAAAGAACAACAAAGAGATTTTCCAGTGATGTTTATGAAGTTCTGGTGGGGATGGACCCCAATATCCTAAGGTAAGAGCCACCCTTGCTTGTTCATGCAGAGGAGACAACTTATTCTTTCCCTGTGAAGCTTTTTGTTCATACACGTAATGGTGCTTCTCACAAGGACCAGGAGATCTTGTGCTTTATCTTTACCCTTTTTTTATTAGTTGTGGTCTTCTGGGTAGTAAGCCATCAGCTACTGACTGCAGCTCCTGGAGGTGATGAGCAGAAATGTATGTCAGTTGAGATTTGTGCAAAATCTTAAATGCTGGTCAGTTATTGTGGGGTTTTTTTCTCTTCTGTCATGCTTTGCCAGAATATCTTTTTCTTCTAAGGCTGTAAATCACATGTAAAATATAATAGAATCTGAGTAGCATCCTTTAGGCAACTTCTGCATGAAGAAAAGAATGTGCTGATTTTATCTTAGTTAGAGGGTCAGTCAAGAGTAAACCAGGGTAAGCCATCTTTTAATAATGTTTTGTTACCATCCTGGAACTAAAACTACATGAACATTTCCATTCTATTCTGTTACATGTAATTCCTGGAAATGGTCACACTTGGGCTTGCAGCTCGCCTTTAACTTCCCAGGCTTGATAGTTATTCTAGCTTTTCAAGACGGGCAAAATGTTCTGCTGTTGTGAAAAGAGGATGTGTTTCTTAACCACTTCATTAAATATATACTGTTGAAAGAAGGGGAAGTTGAAAGTCAAAATTTGGCTTGGAAGTAGACTCAGAAAATACTTTGAGTGTTCAAATAATTACGGCTTTTTATTTGGCAGAGTTTGAAGCTCTAGGGGAAATCTAGTATGTAGTGAAATTCATCCAGTCTCTTGCATTGCTTAAAGTGAAGGTACCATTTGGTTTTACTGTAACTTTATTAATTACGCTGCAAGGTCCAGTTCTCTGAATTACTCTAGTATAATTGGGATGTGTTTTCAGATGTCAGAGGAATGTCAGCCTAGTGGTGTTTTGGTCTGGAAGAGATGGCTTTCAGTTCTTCTTTAGCTTTGTTTACTAGCTAAACTTTAATTCTCTGTGCTTCACAACCCTTACCTATTAGTCTTTCTCCCAGAATAAATGTTGCTACTCCTGCTTTTGAGATGCAAAAATGCAGAGCCGGAAGAGGTGCATACCAGAGCAGTGAAGATCTACCATAGTTTACTTACCAGGCCTAGGATATAGATGGCATTTTAATGCAGTACAGCTACTTTCCCTGTAAAACTTGTGATGGAAAAAGTCTATGCAAAAAGCTTTTAAAGAAGGTTGAAAATGCCTCTTTGTTTTTTTTTTTTAATTGTATATCATCAATGTCCTCTCTGAGAGACTTGTGCTATGTTTTTAACAAATGGTCTCCTTCACTTCTGTGAGTCTAATGAATCCTGGAGCTGCACAGTGGGAGTCTGACAGACTGGAAGTTGCTTTAAACAGCTTTGAGTTTTTATTGAAAACATTGTCCTTGGTTCAAAGGGAAGGTAATTATTCTGTCCTGGAATGATAGCAGCCCCTCCTTTATTGACAGCACACCATCTGGTTGTGATAAATTACATGGCCCTCGTAAGACTGCAGCTTTTTGGTAGCAGTGGATGACTTAGAGGCTTTATGTCCAGATTGGTAGAAAATAAGAAATATATATTGTTTATGGAAATTACATGCTTCTCTGACATTGGTCACAAAGCTTTTGCTTCTTTTTGTGTCTGTTAGATGTACCTCTAAAGGAAAATTTCAGAAAGCAAGATAGTGCATGGGATTTTTCAGGAGCTAATTCTTCCTGCAAGTTCAATTCCACTAATCTATTGAGGGAGAGCTTGAAAAAGTGACGATAGAAATCTTGAGTATTTCAGGTGCAATTGGCACTACTTATTGTACTTTACCACCCAAGGACTGTTAATGTAGTTCTCACCTAGCAGTAAGAACAGTTCAGATTATTAAAGGGGTTTTCTCAAGGAGTGGTTGTACTTAAACTTGTTGGTTGCTGTAGCTTCAGGGAGGTAGGTTCCTCTTCTAAAAACTTGCCAACTAGTCAGTTTGCATTTATAAGTAAAAGTTCAGAGTGGTGTTAGGTAGTTTGCTAGCTAATTGGTCCTCCTGGCAACTACTTCTTTTTCTTGCTCTCCGAGCGAAAGTATTATTATTTCTTCTAACCTGCCTAATTATATGATACATTCAGGCTCAGTTCTGTGCTCTGACAAAAAAAAAAAAAAAACATCTGAGCCAATAATGATTGTTAAACAGAAATGTCTGCAAAAGTCTTGGAGGGGAGAGGCAGCTTTGGTTCTCATAATATCTAATTTTTATTTGCTTTAAAAAAACATAATCACAGCAACACCATGATGAAGCTTATTCTTGCCAAATTCTTTTGATACCTTTTGTGAGGCTAATTGCTGCAGTGGGAAGTGTGATCAACTAACTCTGCAAAGCGTTTTAGTCTTTCTTACTTGGGCAGAGGTAGCAGTAATACCACTCATTAGTAGTTCTTACTTTCCTACCACTTCTATTTTTAGAGGTGGAGTCCTTGCAGTTATATTTGCACAGTGTGGCATGAATAACATTTATCTTAGATTTAGATGCAAAGAGAAAACACTTTGAACCTGGCTTTGCTATGCTTGTTATTTCTGTGGCTAGGCAGTTTGGACATTCATGTGGGGATTGGCCACAGGTTAAAATAACTCTGAAGCCATGTTGAGTTGTTACTAAAATTCAGTCAAGCATTTTATGTATAATGAGCAAAGTGCCCTGGCAAGTTTGACTTACTCTTTGACTGCCAGGGTACATAAGAAGCGGATGTGTATTATTCTGGGGTTTGGCAGCTTGGGCCTTCGCTTTTTGCAGGCAAAATACCTCAGCAGCTTCAAGCCATGTAGGCTAGATGTCTCATATCTATTATGTGCAGCATGTTGGTGAGCAGAAGTTGCAAAGTGCTCATTATTATTAGTTTCTCAAACTGATGGACTTGAAATTTCATCCTCTGTTGTGGGAGGCAGTTAAAAATACAAGGTAGAACTGAATTAATGTATGGAATTTTAGCTGTTTTCTGCATCTGGTAAATGATAAGTTTTTGATAATTTTAGGATTTATCAAAGAGGGAGGGAGTTTCTGAAAATTGAAACGGTGAAGGTGGTCAAACATTGGAACAGGCTGCCCATAGAGGTTGTGGAGTAACAGGCTGCCCATAGAGGTTGTGGAGTCTCCATCTGTGGAGATGGTCAATACCCAACTGGACACGGTTCTGGGCAACCTGCTCTAGCTGACCCTGCTTGAGCAGGCTGATTGGACTGGCTGATTTCAAGACATCTCTTCCAACGTAAAGGATTTTGTGAAAAGTGAAAGCGGTACCTCCCACAGCAGTTGCACCCTATTTTCAGCACTTTGGGACATTTTATATTTTTACACAGAGAATAATAAACCTGTAGAGCTTCTCTTACATTCCACAAATGCCTCTTCCAATGCAGTTGGACCATAGGGAAAGGTGCAGAGTCATTGTCCATGCAAGATGCATCCTAGAATGACTTCACTGCAAAAAGTGAAAGCGGTACCTCCCACAGCAGTTGCACCCTATTTTCAGCACTTTGGGACATTTTATATTTTTACACAGAGAATAATAAACCTGTAGAGCTTCTCTTACATTCCACAAATGCCTCTTCCAATGCAGTTGGACCATAGGGAAAGGTGCAGAGTCATTGTCCATGCAAGATGCATCCTAGAATGACTTCACTGCATTGACACTTCTTAATGATATCAATTCTTCCTGCTGCCTCGTAGCTGATTTATATATGTTTGCTTATGTGCATTTTCAACCTGTGGTCAGGGAAAGCTGACTTGTCCTCTGATGAGTAAGTGGTGGTGGTAGGCAGCCCTGAAGTTCTGAATTGCCTGGCTGGTACGTATGTGAATCCTGATTTGCCACATGGTAGCTCAGTAAAAATTTATAGCTGGAGGTATGCTAGTGTGTTACCTTTCTACTCCCAGAGCTCTGCTGTTAGCCATTGCTGCTTTGTGTTAGCTATTCGTTTGTACAAAAATGGCACTGAGTCTAGGCAAAATGATAACATTTGTAATCTCACTTTAATGACTGAGGATTAATAATTTCGAAGTTTCAGCATTTATAAACATCTCTAATGGAATTTACTCATTTTATGTATTTACAACTATTACTAAATGCTTGGTTTACACTGGTTTTAGGAGCCAACGTTGGCCAGATTTGAGGCAGGATGGTCTGTTAACCCATCTTTTTTTCTGTGGCTGTGGTGTCAGTAGCATTGTACTGGTTTAGTCTCTATGTCTTTAAAGCTTGCGTTTTCAGGATCTTATAAAAGGGGTTTTGCTGTAGAAAAGCTGTCTCCTGTAGTTTGATAAACATTGGCTCAGTTTAAATCAATTGGGTTTAATTCTGCTTTTACTAACTCCTTAAAATGTTTATTCATGCTGGTCTCCTTTACACATGTATCTTATTTCAAAGTCTGCTGTTTGAGGCAAAAGATGACTAATCAAATAATTACAGTACTGTTATGGCTGTGCACAGGTGAGCGGCCATTTTAGCTAATTTTATTACCATGTCATTTTGTAACATCTTAATGTCACCATATCGCAGAAAACCTTTGACATGAGCTAAGACTGTTGTGCTCACTGCTGTAGAGATCGTGACAGCTCTAGAGAATTTACAGTTTAAATGATACACAGATCAGGGCAGTATGAAGAAATCAGACTTGATTGTCCCTCCCACAGCAGGGGGGTTGGACTAGGTGACCTTTAAAGGTCCCTTCCAAACCAAACTATTCTACAACTCTATGATTCTATGACTTATGCTGTTAATACAAATACTGTTTTATTTGCTACAACAAGGTTGGGCAATACTACCACTGTGATGTTTGGAGTACATGTGCAGCCTGATCAGTCAAGTTCTTTTGTGGTCACCAATGTAGAGTTTCTATTAATAGAAGAATAAACTGTGGAACGTGTGTTATTTTGAACAATTAGTAAGGTCTTACGGGAAAGTGCCTCCATTGCAGCCTTTCAATACTTAAAGGGGGCTTATAAGAAAGATGGGAACAATTTTTTTGGTAGGGCCTGTTGCAATAGGACAAGGGGTGATGGTTTTAAACTGAAAGAGGGTAGATTTGGACTAGACATAAGGAAGAAATTTTTTACGATGTGGGTGGTGAAACACTGGAACAGGTTGCCCAGAGAGGTGGTAGATGCCCCATCCCTGGAAACATTCAAGGTCAGGTTGGACGGGGCTCTGAGCAACCTGATCTAGTCGAAGATGTCCCTGCTCATTGCGGGGGGGGGGGGGGGTGGACTAGATGACCTTTAAAGGTCCCTTCCAACCCAAACTATTCTATGATTACACACTCGACCAAGTTCTTTTAAAACCTCTTTAAGTCAGTATATTTTAAATGGTAGTTCTTTAACAGATCATATCTTTCCAGTCAAGAGACATGACCTCTTCATGGTGAGAGCTGCATCTCTTTATGATGAAGTTCATGGTGCAAGCAGGCTGCCTTGGAGTTCTCTAAATGCAGCTGGTAGTTGCAAACAAAATCAGAAAGTGCAAATATAAAAATACTCCTCTGGGCTTTGGAATATGCCAAAGGCTTCAATCTCACCAGTATATATAAACTCAATGAGCACACAATACATGCACCCAGCTGGTTTTTGGCATGCCTTTAAACTCCAATGGAACTGTTTAGCTTGATAGCAAATGCAATGACAGATACTTAGTATTAGCATAAATTTTGTTTCTCTGAGACCTTTCAATGCCAAGAACATCAGCCATAATTTTTCTTTTCTTGTTTTTCTGTTTCTGAATCTCCTTGGCTTTACGATTGCCAATTCTTTAAATCAGTTTTAACTGTTTTTCTCTCTCCTTTAAAGTACTGAACATTTTTACATCACCTCTGCAGTGGTTCCATACTCAGTACCTATGTAATCCAGGCAAATCCCCTGCATACAGTCTTGTTAAAAAGCCACAGGCATGGGGTTAACTCAGAATGGTCATGAGCCAAGCCCTTCACCGCTTCTCCTAAAATAAATCGTTCCTAATGCTGCTGCCATATGGCCAACGAACATGAGCTCTCAGCGGTCTTTTGATTTCCTCGTTCATGCTTTCAAGTGCGCTGGCTCTTAAACACGCTTCTCCTCCCACGTTATTTGTAGTTTATCTCCCGAGCGGTGAACTCGGGAAGCATGCAAGTGTGTCAGAGGAATAAATAACTTGGCTCAGCTGTCCAGTTAGCGGTTCCTTAGCGTCTCCTGGATGAGTTAAGCATGGCCCTACCGTGATGCGGCATAGGCTTTTTTTGGGGGGAGCGCATCCTGACAGCAGGTCGCTGCTGCGCAGAGGGAGTCCGCAGCAGCCCTCGGGTACCGCAGAGGGCGGCTGCTAACTCCCTCTGTGCAGCAGTGGCCCCTAGTGGAAGACGCTCGGTCCTTCTGGTGACCCCAGACTCTAGACATAAAGCCTAAAGACTGTTCCCACAATGACTCTTCCCATTTCCAAGCTTGTTTTAAACCTGGATCCCCACAGCAGCGCTGCGGGAAAACCTAATGAGTTGCTTCCCTCTTCTAACTGGTTTGGTAAATACTAGAGTTTGAGCTGTTAAACAGTAATATAATAGCACTGAGTTAAGGAATTATTCTAATTACTTTTTAAAGTTTCTCATTGTTTTCACAGGTTCTCTTGGCATTTGCCTGTGTGAGCTTGTGCTTTACAATGTAAAACTGGGGCAATATAGTATTCTGACCCATACATGTTAACATGTCTCTGTGCAATCTCAGGTTACATTGTATAATTGTATATAATACTTTTCTGAAGACCTGTAATGAAAATCTGCAGACGGCATCTGAAGGGAAGGATGTAAAATTCATACTGCAAATATTGGCAGCAGTGCAGTGGTCACACGTGCAAACTTAAAGGAAGCAGATTGGTACATGTGGAGCCACCTTGTCCCTGGAACTTAAACAATGAGATAGGAAAAGTATTCTGAAAGACGAGAAATCTGTATGTAATGTATAATAAAATTTCCCTTATTAGCTTTTATAGTATGATGTCTCAGAAGAAACCAGTGAAAACTTTGCTTTAAACCTCCTTCTCGTTTTTGAGCTGTTGTAAATCACTACTTTTTTTTTTCTTTTTTTTTTTTGAGGCTGAAAGAGTAGGTTGCTGTAGGAGGTGACCTTTCTGTTATCGTGTAGCTGAGTGCTGCCTTTGGCAGGATTGTGCACATGAATCTTGATCTTTTCTGCCTTGGGATGTGAGTTCATGTTATGAGTCTTCTTTCTGACAGATGATATTACAAGCCTCTTAAAATCAGCTCTGGCAGATATTACCATCCCAGGTCCTTAAACATGTACTACAGCATTTTTAACAACACCGTGCTCTCCCTGTCGCTCTTAGTGCAACTTTTCCTTAAAAGGTAAAAGTGTTGGGATTTAATCAATGTTGAACTGGAATTTTGTTCAGTGTTCCAGTGTTTTTTAGTTTAAAATCTCACTCTACTTTGTCTAGTTTTCAGGTTACTTACTATACCCTTAAATAAGTGACCCTTGCTTCCAGTCAGATATTCTTAAGTCGTGCTTGTCCTTTCTGCTACTTGGCAAATCTAAAAACATTTTGCTATTTTTTTTCATTGTGCAAATGTTGTTAGAAGTCATGCTGGACTTGTGCTTTTCAGGAGAAGCCTTAAACAGGGTATTTTCTATATCTTATATGAAAAGACTAGTAGTGCTTTTATGCCTTCTCAAAAAAGGAATTGGTTGTTTCTGTTTTTTTAATGATGAGGTATTTACAAGTATAGTGTCCAGAAAACAACTTGACTTATTATGTTAACATTGCAAAAGATCTTCATAAGCCCTTGGGAGGCAACTTAGTTTCTGAAAGCTTAGTGGAGAATCTGTTAAATCAGCAGAAGAATATTGAATTCCTGGTTGAGATTTGAAAAATGCTTGTTTCCAAAACAGAGTATGCTGAATTATGTCTTCCGCTGAAACAGCCAACCAAAAGACAGAAATGTAGGAATAATAAACAGAATGGAAGTATAAGCCTTTGCAAAAACAAGGGGGGTTTAATGTGGAAAAATTTACAAGCTTGAATATATTGTAGCATCACTCTGACTTGAAGAAACAAACTTCTAGAGAGTGATATACGTAACCAAATTTTCATCATCACTTTGATTTAAACACTTCCAAATGTCTGAAAATACAGGCTTTTGGAAGTAGAAATTATCGCTTACTTTCTTCTGTTTGGCCCATTGATAGCAAGGTATATAGAGAAAAAGCTCTATCCATGCTAATGAAATAGTGCTTTATCTTCAATGTCATTGATGCTGGTGCTCTCAGAAAAGCAGCCATGAAATGTTGCAGCCTGGTCCATGTCCTTTCCATGTAGGATGTATTTAACCACCTTATCTTCTGTTTGGGGAGCAGGACACGATGGCATTGGTTTGTTCTGTGTGCCTTCATAATGGATTGTGATTTCTTTCTCTTTTCTTTCTGTTTTCGGTTATGGTTGGCTTTTAATTGTGTACGTGTCTGGTAAAAATCTTTAGTAAGCTTGGACTTCCAGTAAGTGAGTACCCTTTCAAGTAAGGATTTCCATAAAATTGGGTTGTAGGTTGGTCATGTCATTTGGGAACGACGGTGGATGCTACAGAACATACCCTTTCCACAAGCTCTTTTTATTCCACACAAGAATATGGAGGCTCAGTTGTTAATTAAGTAACTAGCAACAGTCAGTAAACATTACTGCTTAGGCTATAAAATACCTTTCAGCATTGTTTCGTGAAAAAGTAGAGTGAGATCTACTGCTTTGATGTCCTTTGACGCATACGCACACACAGAGCTACCATAATCCGCACGAGCGCTTAGTTGACGAAGTACCTTCTTTTAGTTGGCTCGATTTTTATTTTTATTTTTTCATCTAAGAAAGACCAAAAAATTAACTTGTTTAGTCTTGGGAAAGCATTTGTAGAAGGGAGGGAAAAGATTTATTAGATTCCCTAGATTGTCGCTGTCAGGAGAGGAGAGGGCAAGAACTTGCCCAGGTAAGCAGTCCTACAAAATTGGTAGCCCTCCTAGCAAAGTATTCCTGCTTAGGTCATGCTAACATCAGTAAAGCTGTGGTATTTGTCAGGGTAAGCTTATTGCCTTGTAAATCCCTTCCTTGACTGAAATAAGCTATGCTAAGAGAAATTATTCTGCCTCAAACTAAGGATGGCACATCTGTCAGTAGGTGATATAATGCTTCTCACCTCCAACACCTCTGCACTGGCAAGAGTTTCTAAGATGGGACAAGCTTGAAAAACAACGCGAAACAAATGACATTAGAGACCGAAAGTAACTCTTGTGCAAAGAATTAATGGAGTGTTTTCATCTCAGATGCCTTAGGATTCTGATACTAAGATTAACTTGCCCTAATCTTTACTTCTTGCAGTGATTTAAAAGATGTCTTTAATATGCTCCAGCCAATCTTTTTAACAAAACCTACTTCTTGTTAGATACATACGGAGTCTTGTCAGAGGCAGTGTGCTACTATCAGAGTACATCTTCACAGGTTCTCGGAGAATTCTTACAAATCTCTGCTTGTAAATGTTTTAATTTCTTTGATCACATAATGAAAACTGGAACTAAGGGTGTTCCATTATGTTACAGTGTGAACTGTTATTGAGAGACTGAGTAATTGGGGCAATAAATATGTATCACAAGTGGAATGATTCTGCATGTACTGTATAGCAATCTATTCATATCAAGAGTTTTCTTTTTATTCTAAATTTTTCATTTAATCTTTAGAACCGAAGATGTTAGCCTTCAACTGGTATGTAAGATAAAGGCATGAAATTGCTCAGTTAAGCCTCATTGTCCATGTTGGCAACAACAAAAAAAAAAGGTTAAATTAAGACTGCAAGATTAAAACTCTAATGTGTCAAACAGCTACAAGATCAGTTAATGAAAGAATATGTAGTAAATTCATCATAGCTATCTAATGTGAACTGGTATTTGTTGACCAACAAAAGCTGTATTGCAGCTTGTGCGTAGTTAACAGTTTTTAACAGTTTCACTGCTCAGGAACCATTTTTAAAGATATGTCCTACTATGTTGCTTTTAAGTCTTTGTAAGAATTAATTAAAAATGTAAACATGTAGCTTCGTTTGTATTGCATAAAATACATAAAATCCTGCTTGTGGTTTTTTTGCCCATCTGAAGTTGGTTTGCCCCTCTGGAGTTCAGTGTCAGTCGGTAGTCTGTTTGTGCATAACGCAACATGCCTTGTATTTCTCAAGAAGCCTTGCTGATGAAGTGTTGCATTGTTTAGAAGGACGGATTTGTGAATGCTTTCCAATTACTGCCTAGAGATCACAAGAGGGGGGAAAAACAAATACATCCTGGTTGAACTAAATTTTCTTTTGAGTCCAATACCATCTACGATAGCTTATTCATCAGCCTTAACAGATGACAGGAACGTTACAAATACTAGATCTCTGTGGCACAGTAACTTCCACAAATTCTAGGGCTTCTTTGTTCTTTAAAGAGATGATTTTTTAAGATGGAATAGAAAAGTTACACAGATCTCAGCTCTAAGAAGTGTCTGTTTTTCTTTTTTTTTCTTTTTTTTTTTCAAAGACTAAGCTCGTCCTGGCCTTGCAAAAATTTTTAATTGCTGAGCAATTGTTGTGTGTTTATTAAACTGCCTTTTGCAAATAAGGGTTGTCTGAGAATCCTTGCAGTATTTGGACTGTTAGTTTAAGCATGAACTTCTATGATATAAAGAGCAGCAAGGCTGAATACAGGTGAGTTTCTCTGTTTATGTGCCTCATTGATAAACCCATTGCAAGAGGAGTTTAGATTTGGTATGGTGGAATGTGCAGTCCTCTTTTTATCCTGCAGATAACTATGGTAAGTATCAACTTAATTTCTGCTTTGAGAAGAAGTTTGCTTAAATATCTCCTAGATATGTTTTCACTCTAACTTCTGTCTTTCTGAGCAATATGACCTCTAAAGCAGAGGCCTTCACAAGTGGTGAAGTATCATTCTTTCAGTCTGTGGAATCTGTCCTGGCAGAGATACTAATTTACTTTCCTCTAGGGTTGTGGGGAATATGCATCTCGTATGCCTTTAGATTCATAATGGAGTGCTTTCTCTAGGGTGTTGGAATATTTTTTTTTTTTTCCAGGGAGATGCTAGCTGCATTTTTGAAAGAATATTGCTTGCTTTATGTATTTGTATGCCACATGGTAAAATGTCAAAAAAGGGAAATACTCTCCCTCAGCACAAATCTAGAACACCATCTTTTGAAGCTTGTTTAGAAGTGGGCAAAAGTTTGCTGTTCATATTGGAAGGTATGTGCTAAGTATTGGAAGAATGGTAAAAATACTACAGTCAATCAGCCATTACTTATTGTATTGGTTCAGCTGGTGGTACTGAACTCTTCTGCTGCAGAAATTCTAAAGCTTGACTCGTCTGTTCTGTTAAGTCTAGAGTTAAGTTACTTAGGGTTTATAAATGCAAAAGCATATATCTGGCATTCTTGGCTATGTAGAGTAGATAACAACCATGATGTTATGGGCAATGCCTTAGAGCAAAGGTTTGGGAGGAGCTGAGTGACTTCCTCAGCGAAGCTGCTACTGATCTGGGAGTTCACACTTGGTTATTAACACCTGGGGTAGGAGGGCTGCGACTCTGTACCACGTATTCTGCACTTAAGGTGTACAGTAAAACAGATGTAGGTATGAAAATGAGCAATGCCAATTTAAAGTGACTGCCTGTTATCTTGGACTGGTATAAGGTTATGTCAAGTAAAAACATGTTCCTCTTTTCAAACTGTCAGTTATAAATATTCAGCCCATCTTAGCTATCCAAGCAGAGGCAATTGTTGCATTTCTCTTCTCTGTTCTTTTTTCTTTCTCTTCTGAGTCCACACAGGTACAGCTCTGAGTTGGGTGGTAAAGGGAGAGTGTTTCTCCCCTTTAGGCTTGTGACCTTTACTTCTGATACAATGGCAGCATGTTCTTCAGGGGATACATGTGGGCTTTAGACTAAATGATGCCCAGGCTGCTACAGGCAAGGAAGTGTTTTACTAAATTGCAAGAGCAATCTTGTTATGACTGCAGTAAACTTGCAAAAGGGTATAAAAGCAAAGGAGAAGTTATTAGTTAATTGTCTAATTCCAGTGTATGTCTGTCAGTAGCTAGTTTAAGCCATTTACAGGACCCGTAAGGGACTTCAGATCAGTTGCTCTGATAAGGGGTTCTAGTTTTCTAGCCTTTTGAAGAACTCAGTTCCAGTAATCCTCTCTTTCTTCTCCCTTTCCTTCCCTCCCTGCAGGTCATCACATTCCAGTTTCCTAGATGAAAGGATGTTACCAGAATTGTTGCACAATTCCTATGCGAGAACAATTGGCAGGGTGGTGTCTGAGCCGGCCTTTTTTGCGTGGTCTTAAAAATGAAGCTGCATACTGCCAAGAAAGCCAGCTGCTAGAGGATTGCTGCAGTCCTGGCAGTCTTTGTAGGCCTACAGTTGAGCAGATGTGGACAGAACTCTGAGCTTCAGAAGATGTTTGGGCTGGGAAGGGATTTTGAGGTCCTGTCTGAATGCTTAAGCACTGTTTGGGTACAAGTGGGATTAGCAATGGTACCTAGTCACTGGTGTCTCCAGGCACTGCTTGGTTTGTCTTTGTGGTCCCAGAAAACATGGTAAAACTGAAGTAGCAGTTAACAGCCTGTTACACTAGTGTGTACCAGTGGGGCTGAACCAACAAACGTTAACAGAGCAGAACACTGGGTGTATGCTTGTTGCATAATATTACAAACCCTATTCAGTTAGCATGTAGCATCACTCTTCAAGTGCAGGATTTTATAGTGGAATAGGAGACTAAATATGTTGGAAATGCAGAGGAGAGTAGTTGCACAGGATGCAGGGAGAAAGGAAAGCGGAGGACAAGGAATCTGCACCCCGTTCTTGTTCGATTCCTGGTGCTTTACTTCACCACGGCTACAGTTCTCTTCAGAAGATGGTAATGACACATGGTGGGTAGTAGGAAGACACCACTGAATATGTTTTCAAGTTCTTAGTAATATTGTTGTAGCCATGGTGATGAGTTTTTAGAGAGGTAATAATTTAATTAAAAATTGACTGATGGTTCTGGAGCAAAGTAAAAGCTGACAGGCTTTTGAGACCCACAAACCTGAAGAAGGCAAGTGTCTTCCGAATGTGTCAGTTGCTGTAGTAGGTGATTACGTCTCTGTAGAGAACTGAAAGACTTGCACATGAAACTTGTTTACATCTCAAAGCACTCTTCAATCTATTAGGACAAATCTAGAATCATAATGAAAGAGTTTAAGGAAGACTGTGAAGCTGTTGCCAACTACAAATTAAGGCTGCTCTTTAATCTTTAGCCTGGAAGGCTCCAAACAACTTAGAAAAGGGTGTGAATGTATAGAGGGGGAAACTGTAAAGGTGCTGAAGTTCCTTCTGCTTGAAGCACTGTAAACTCTGCTTTACGGGAGCATGGAGAGAATGTATGTATGGGAGAAGCTGCATTCCTGGTTGTGGGAGAGGGGCTGATCACAGCAGTTGTATCCAGCTGTGCACGTTACTTTACTACTCTGATAGTGGTGAAATCTCATGTATTTTGACGGGATTCTACATCACTGACTTGAAATGTTGTCAGAAGTTGTGCATTTCTGTACAGGAGACATGCAGATGTAGCTTTCTCAGAAGGTACCATAGTAGTTTTTTTCTGCATGTAGATTGCTCTGGACACTTGTGTTTTTATTGATTGTCTAAATGTTAGAAATGTACATAGTGGCTTTTGGCCCACTCTCTGTAGTATCTTGCAGTAGGCCTGTTTCTTCTTACTTTGTTGGGTTTTTTTTTTCTTTCCCAAGGTTGCGGTCTGGGGTATTTAAAATAACCAAGTAATTGGTCTGAAAACATAAGAGAAAGCTGGGCCTCCAGTAGAGGATTCGATCTGATGTGAGCCATTTAAAAAATAAGTTTCATAAGCACAAGATGCCTTTGTGTTTTACTGAAATCTTACTGCTTTCTGGGGAAGAGGAATTAAGCTTCTGCAGAAACTCAGGGGGAGAAAAGATTAAGAAATAATGCTGTTAATAGAGAAGAGATGTCTTAAATGGCAGTGAATGCTGTTAAAAATACCAGCTCTTACCCACTAATGATAGGCTGAGTTTTGCAAACTTAACAGGTTTCATCCTTTTTTCTCATGCTCTGCCTTTGATGGGATTTTGCCTTTGATTGCATGGTTGTGGGTGGAATGTCTGATACTCTTGGCTACAAAAACTATATAGGTTCTTAAAATTACATTTGTTCTGGCCTGGGGCAGAGCTATGTGGGTGTTGGGTGTTTCTTTGAGACCTGGCATTCCTTTTGTTTAATCACCTTATGTTATCTGCAACTTTAAAGGAAGACGATTAATATCTAGCAGCCGACTTCACTATGTGGCATATATCTGCACTGCTGTAGACTTAATGCTTCAGTATATGAATCGCCCATCTGGTGAAGGCAGTGTTTGGATAATCAATTATCCAGAAATATACACTCTGGACCAGACACAAGTAATTATAAATGTTACTTCTTATAGTCTCATCAATGGCATAATGCTTAATCTCTTAAGCACATTAGAGTGTTAGTTGGTCAGAAATGCATTATCATCTGCTTAAGTGAGATGATGTGGATCTTTTTCTGGGCAATACAGAAATGTAGTACACTGTGCTAGGCTAGAATTTAATTAACTGATAAATAGGTTGTCCTATGCGTATCTGAATAACTGGAATATTTAAATTATACTAGCTGTCTAATGTCCTGTGTACTAATTTTGACAAATGTCAAAAAAAATCCATACAGAATTGGCTGAATACATGATAAATTGGCTGCTGCTGCTTATGCAAAGTGAGCTGGATTATCAGAAGTAATTGGTGTAATTTAAACCCAGCTCATTTTAACTGAAAAAGGTTAGGGAGCACCCACATGATCAGTTCAGCAAGCAGACCTAAGGAGGAAGGTAGTGATTTCCATTAATACAGACAAGCAGGATAAAACACAGCGAACAGCCCCAGCTGATTCAATAGGTTTCCATTAATTATTCAAAGTGTAAGCAAACTCTTCTTCATGATGCAGTTACCAGTGAATTTTGAGCAAATTTTGAATCTTGTTTAAAAGCAGGTAACTGCCTTGTTTTGTCAGGTACCTCTTGATTAAAAACCTGATATGGAAAAACTAGGGAGTGGGAGTGCTTGGATTTGATGGTTGTACTTGTCTCAGTCTGTTCAGCTACAGCCTTGTCAGAAAATGAGTGATTAATCTTGATTACATGACGGAGAAGAAACTGCAAATTCTAGTTTGCATTTATTTTTAACACGTCCATAAGCACAAGTGGTACATTCATAGTTTGTACTTTAGCTAGAGATCTTATGTTGCAGTTACGCATGTGACTTATGACTATTGTGTTCACAGTCTTACCTTAATTTCTTTTCTAGGGAAAGCGCGTGTGCAGCAGCTAGCAGAGAACACAAGATATTTCAGGAGACGGCTGAAAGAGATGGGCTTTATCATCTATGGAAATGAAGATTCCCCTGTTGTGCCTCTGATGCTGTACATGCCAGCAAAAATTGGGTAGGTTTAACAGGATAACTTCTCATCCATCTTCTTTAAAGCTAGGATGGTACAAGAATATTAAGACTTTTCTAAATATAGGAAAAGACTGGTTTGATTTTTGATTTTATGATCATTACTGAGTCTTACAAAACATAGAAACTTCCTATAAGTGATCTTGAGAAACTCAAGGCTTGTAGCTTGGGGCAGCATGAAAGCACTTCAGGGAAGCAATTTTACCACTACATGCCATGTTTTAAAAGTTACGTGGTTTTTTTTTCATTTTATTTATATGTAAAGTGTATATATGTGCTAAAGAGAAGCTGAAATTGAATGGAAAAAAAAAAGTCACTGGAGGAATCTTTCAACCAGCTTCTGGATCAGAAGCAGCCAACATTTCCACAGATGAACTCTGAAAATTAAAAAAGAAAAAGCAGGAGGGTGGGACATGATGAGATGTAACAACCTGTATTTGATGAATCCCAAGTTTTTTAAGAGGTCAGGATTTAATAGCTCAGGTATTGTTATTGTAAATACTAATAGAACTGTAACACATAGCTTTATAAACGCTTATGGACTTGTGGGCTGCTGTGTGGATAATTAAGGCTAAAATTCTGCAAGCAGGATATAATGTATATATTAAAAATTCTTGCAACATAAACAAAAACCTGACTTCAGGGATAACTTGGCTTTGATAGCTGCTTTTCAGTGTCCGTGTATAATGCAGTGCTCAACCAACGCTTTCAAATTTGGAAAGCATAGCTTCATTTTAAGCTGTACTGAACATCTCTAGTGCTCTTCTAGCTCAGTTAGGCTTCAGTCTGGCAAAGCACTGTGGTTCTGTGAGGGAACAAACATCTAGCACTCTGCATGAAGCTAGATATAGTCTTCCTCCACCCTTCTCAGTATAACCAAATTTAAAAGGCCTGTAACCTTTATGGGTGTAGAGTCTGCTGTGTGCACCATCCAGCACACACGAGGCATACTGTTTCTACCGCCCAGCTGCTCTACCAGTCAGTACAATCTTTTCCCTGGAAACGTTCATGGAAATGTTTATTAGCTGAGCAGTTGGGCCAGTAACTTACTTAAAAATGAGCAAGAACACAGAGCTCTGATGAGAGTTGTCCCTTAGGATCTACATCAGGTCTACTTCATCCTTTCTTTCTCTTGTAGTCTGTTTTTAAAATAGTTTGAGAGTAATAAATGGATACAAAATGAAGTGTATCAGGATGCACCTATTTATAAGGAAAATAGTTGTGGGAGAAGTAAAAGGCAGAAAATTTAAAAACCTAGTAAAAGGATGTTATTTTTATACATCCGTATAAGCCTCTTAAGTTCATTGCTACTTCTTAAGACTAGGTCAGTTCAAAAAGGATTAAACATTTCCTGTGGTCTGTAGAAACACCCACAATTGTACTGCCATTATGGAAAGGATCTAGATCTTCGTGCCTCTCATCGCATAAGTCACAGCCGCTAACTTCTTTAATCCCCATAAGAATTCGTTTTGTTGAAGATGCTGTGTGACAGTTGTTTGAGGTTTTTGCACCTTCCTTAAAAATATTTGGTATCAGATTAGATGATCTCAATTTACTGTGGCAATTCAATGGTTCCCATGATAGGCACTTAAAAAGTGGTACATTCTGGGACACCGTAATATACTTTAATTGAATTAAATTGGTGAAAACAAACCATCTTGAAACTGCAGAAGCATCTGCTTTGGGGAATTGCGGCATGGGGGGATTCCTTGTATAATCAAACTTCTGAGCCAAAATCCCCATTTCCTATCGGAAAGATTTCCAAGCTTAGGTTACAAAACCATTTAGAAACAGCCCGCTAAAAGACCGGTCTCTGCCACATATAATCTTTCAGCTTTGTTAGAACTTAATACAGCAAAACCTTTTGAGGAGGACCACCTTGAGATTGAATTAAAAAAAGGCTTTTGTGAACAGGCATTCTGCCTCTAAAAGAAAGCACTGGAAGCTCCAAATTGTGGTCTTACAGGCTTGCTTCAACAAAGGCCTCTATGGCTTAACGTACTGAGACCTTCATGCTGCTGCTGGTTTGCCTCCACTGGTACCATTCTGATGATCTTTCTTGTTCTCTCTGGCAGTGCGTTTGGGCGTGAGATGTTGAAGCGGAACATCGGTGTTGTGGTTGTGGGCTTCCCTGCCACCCCCATCATCGAGTCCAGAGCCAGATTCTGTTTGTCTGCAGCTCATACCAAAGAGATGCTTGATACGGTAAGTGTCTCATCTTGTCTTCCTTTTGCTCATGCCTCCTATAAACAGATAAAACAATTGTCTATTTTTTGTAGACTGGTTCAATGTTTGGTACACAAACTAGTTGAACCTAATGTTCAAAGCCTTGTGTAGTAGAGCTGGCAATGATTCCATCTCTCTTTCCTTGCTTCAACAATGCAGAATGGCTGCCTACAGTAAATCTCAGGGACTTTCTATTCTATTTTAAATGATGCGAGAGACAGTCTCATTCCTTTGAGACAATGCTTTTTCCCTTCTTAAGAGGCTCTACCTTCCACTGAATCTTTTAGAAGGAAAAAATTCTGCTTCTTCTGACCCTAGATGCAGAAGGTAAGAAAAAGAAGCCTGAGAACCTCCAAAACATCTATATTCTTCTCAAAAGCAAGTGCAAACCTCAGCACATGATTACCAGTGAGAATTTTTATTCCAAAGATTACTATTCCAGCTCTTGTTTACAGCTTCAGAGCACTGTATCTTAAATGATCCTGTCCTAAATGAGTCTGTGCCACGTGCAATGTCTTACTGACTCCAGCCTGCACTAAGTTTTTTAGGAATGGAGGTCCCCTCTAAGGAGGCCTGCATGACAGTTAGGAGATGCTGTCTTAAAAATTAAGGATGGAAGTTACTCTCTAATATAGTTGAAAGGGGATTATATGAATAAGCCTGACTATCCTTATTACACTTTGGTGTGGTAACTACATTAATTTTTGAGTCTTCTGAATAATCTTCTTTGATGGACATGTGCATGGGCTGTCTTAGGCTCTGTCAAAGTTCTCTGTTGTATTTTTTTCCCCGCTTTGCTGTTCTATGACTCAGAACCTAAGCTAGGTTGAGTCTTGACTTTGGACTTCAGGAGAGTAGACTCTGTCCTGGTCAGAGACCTGCTTGAAAGAATCCCATAGGATACGTTCCCAAAGAGAAGTGGTGTCCAGGACAGCTGGTTTGATTTTGTTTCGGTTCCCGCCGCCCCCCCCTCTCCCCCCCAGAAGAATGGTCCATCCTGACTTACAGGAGAGCAAATGTAGTGGGAAGCTTGCATGGATGAACAAACCAACAAAAACATAAAATGGAAGCATATAAGAGGTGCAAGCAGATACAGGTGACCCAGGAGGAATAGAGGCACAGTCCTGAGCATGCAGGGATGGAGTCAGGAAAGCCAAAGCCCACCTGGAACTGAGTCTGTCAAAGGATATGAAATGCAGCAGTCAGGGCTTTTATGGGGCTATTAGTAGCAAAAGGAAGAGTAGAGAAAATGTGGGGCTGCTCCTGAATGGCATAGGGATCAGATGACAAATGACATGCAAGAGGCCAGGGTCTCAGTGCCTTTGTTGCCTCAGTCTTTCTGATGAGACTTGCCTTCAAGAATCTTGGGCCCATGAGGTCAGTGGGAAAATACGGAGCAACAGAGACTTACCCTTGGTGTGAAGGAGGATCAAATAAGGGAACATTTAAACAAACTGAACATACACAAGTCCATGGGACCTGGTGGGATGCACCCACAAGTGTTGAGGGAGCTGGCTGTCACTGCAAGGCCACTCTTGATTATCATCTTTGGAAGGTCATGGTGATTGAGGGAGGTTCCTGAGGATTGGAAGAAAGCAAATGTCACCACTGACTTCAAGAAGGGCAAGAAGTGTGATCTGAGGAACTGCAGGTTGAGAAGCCTCACCTTGATCCTTGGGAAGATGATGGAGGAAAAAATCCTTGAAACTATTTTCAAACATTTTGTGGACAAGAAGGTGATTGGGAGTAGTCATCATGGAGTTACGAAGGGGAAATCATGCCCAGTGTCCAGATATGATCAGGTGGTAACACTTCAATACATGAACAGCAAATGGGACGTAAAAACAGATATTTACTAATGTCTTGTAAAAAAAAAAAAAAAAATTCAAACTTTTCACACTTCACTGCCACAGAACTTTCAAATCAACAGCTGAAAATGGCTCTTTTATTTCAGTTTTGATAGGAAAAATAGTAAGGCAGTGGTGTGTGCAGTTTGGTAATGTATATTTATGTCGTTCTGTATCAGTTAAACAACTTGCCATGTATCTGTGATGCTGTACTTGCTGTTTCTGAGTTGTTTCTGTCTTGTAAGACCTGAGAGATTCTGCCCTGACACTCCAACAGCGGACTGCTTAAGGAGTTCCTTCCGATAATTATCCCAACTCAGTTGTTTCTGTTCCAAATAAAAATTCTGAAACCCTATGTTTGGAGAAGACCCTCTCCTTCCCTTCCTTTCCCCCCATATAAAATGAATAGTATCACAGACTTGGTTCAGAGCATGGTAATAGAACTGAGCGCATTGATACAATGAGGGAGCAGAGACTTCTGGCCAGGTGGGCATGTGGGGATGAATGGGAAGGAGGTGGAAGGAAGGAGAAAAAAGAAAACTGAAGTCTCTGAAATCATATTGCTGCAAACTGAGCTACAACTGAAACCGTGCAAACTTGATGTGCTGGCACTACCTGAGCAATCATGCAGTCTTGCTGTTGGTTAGATTCTTGGTCTTCTCTCTTAGTGACTAGCTGGAGTCTTTACCATAACAAGCTGCTTTTGCAGGGTCTCTATAAGTACTAGCTCTCTTCCAAAACCAGTCTGTAACTTCTATTACTCTGCTTAAAAAAGCTCTTTTCCTGTCAATTCATTTACAAGTCTTTCTGCTTTCCAGAAAATGTTTCAAGTTTTGTGCATTTAACTCTGACGACTCATTTCTAGAGTACCTCTGTAGGTGCTAAATGCTCTAAATGGAGGAAATGCTTGTTTAATATTTTTGGGCTTGTCTGCCTAAGAGAATTAATCCAGGACAAAATGAAGTGTGAATTTTGAAGTGAATGAAGAAATCCTGATTTAGCTCAGTATGTGGAGGCTTTATTCCAAGTTAGTGTAATTCACTTCAAGGTTCAAAACAGCTGCGTGCTCTGAACTCAGAACATTGGCAAGAGGAGTTAATAAGGAGCAAGTCTTTGTGTCAGTGACTTTGTGTTGTGTTTTCTTGTGATGCAGTGAAAGGGGATTGATTTCAGGCAGCTAATCATTAAGGCAGCCCTCAGATCCGATCCCTCTGCTGAACTGTGGCAACAATATCCAGGAGGAAAAAGAACTGAAATGAATAGACTTGGAGAGAGCTGGCAGAGAGCTTCTTCAAGTCAGTGACAGAGAGGAGAACTTGGTCACCCAACTGTGTGTGTGCATGGATGCTAACTAGGGCTGTTACGGCATTTTTTCTAAACAAAATGTATCCAGGTTTGGAGCACGGGGGTGAGAAGCTTGTCTTGTAAATGCTGATATTTGTAATGCTTCCTTGTTCTTATTAAATAAACCCACATGATGGGGAACAGTTCTCAGTTACAATTTTAACCATTTTATGTAAATAAAACTTCCTTGCCTGAAAATATTTGGCTCAGGATCAGAGTGAAGTCCCTCATAACCTGCATCCCTGTGGGCTGGTGCTTTCTTTAGAGTGATGAAAAATATATTACACTCTCCTGAAGTCAGAGTTCACCAATGCCATTTCCTTTGTAGTCTTTGCTGGTCACATGGTCCTTTTTGTTTTAAATTAATAAAATCCTAAATCTGCATTCAAGAATAACAGTTAACAGACTCTTTCAACAGAAATTCAACCTTAAATTGTTTCCATATGGGATCTTTACTTAAAGCTCTGGCAAACTGTGCCCACACTTTTGTTTGGTTTTGTTTTTTCCAAGGTCCAACTTCTGGGTTTGTCGTTCCCCCAGATTTTAGAGTGGAGAGGTTCTTGCTGCCAGATATAACAAGCATGAGGGGCCATTGTTTAAAGAAACAAAACCTGAATCCATCCAGAAAGGAAAAGCATGTAGGGATATTAACTCCAGTCTGCCAACTAGTCTCTAGAGACAGGCATTTGACCCAGAACATGTTAAAATTGGAGCATTAATGTTGAATTAGTGGCATTCTGAAGGAATGCTGAATGTACCTATCTGAATAAATTTACAATTCAAGAGAGTGCAGAATGCCAACCTTTGAGTTCAAAAATCACATTGGTCTTGGAAGTCATCTTCTGAACTCATTTCTTTGTCACTTGCCTATGTAAGATAATTAGCATCACATACTGTTGCAGATTTGTCTGCAGCAACTGATTCATTTTGTACCTTGCTCCAGGAGTGTTCTGTAGAGAAATGAATTGAAGTTTAGGTTTGGCTTTTAAAAAACCCTATTGTAAACCAGTGTCTTATCAAAGAGATTGCAGCATAAAGAAAGTATGATTAACTGAGCCGGGACTTTCCTGATTTCTTATGCTAGCAGATGTTTGATCTCTAGTAAACTTCATAACATTTGCATTTAGGTCAAAACGGTGAAAGGTTTTGTTAGCTCACTAGCAGTGTTCTGGGCCATCAGTTGCCTGAGTGTTGCCTTTGTGGCAACCTCAGTCAGTGGGACTTGCTTTCTAGGGTGAAAATGCTTGGGATTCTACCTAGAATAACTTTTTTTCATTCCCTGGACTGGTTGGCAAAAACCTCCCATGCAATGTTGTTTATGATAGAGCCTTGCTTCTCTTGTTGTATATGGACAATGCAAATTAACCAAATATAGATATAACAAATGCACCAATAGAACTGGTTAGCACAATATTGCAGTTTGCCTTTTGCTATCTTGCAATTTAAAAAACACAGTAGGTCAGAGATGGTATACTAACACACGTTGTTTTCATACTGAATGATACATAAAGAGGAGTCAGACCTCCACGTACACGGGGTTTTTTCTGCTTCAGCTTTATTACCTCCAGGAAGGGAGGAACGTTGTTCTTGGTTTTTCTGTCTATGAATAGTCATGGCATTTTTTGGGATGACCGTGAAATTTGAGTTAGTGTTGCTGGATATTATGATCCTGCCTTGGAAGTGAAGTAGTCAGGTGGGTGCAGAGTCACTCTGTTAAGTGACCAGTGCTGCTTACTTGGTCTCAAGACTTCTGAATGCTAAAATCAAAACCAAATCCTATGCACCTCTGAAGCTACAAACTTCCAGCGCAGTAAAATCTCACTTAAGTAAAATGGCTGTCAGAGTAGTCTGCAGGCATGCAAAAAGGAAGATGTGCTGATAA
Organism: Fulmarus glacialis; assembly: GCF_000690835.1. Taxonomy (NCBI): domain Eukaryota; kingdom Metazoa; phylum Chordata; class Aves; order Procellariiformes; family Procellariidae; genus Fulmarus; species Fulmarus glacialis. The sequence continues at coordinate 7,350 of NW_009223868.1, read as the reverse complement.
CTTGCTTGCATCTGTCTCCTCTGCTGATCTACTGTGGTCTCTTTCTCAGGCTTTAAAAGAAATCAATGAAGTTGGGGACCTTTTGCAACTGAAATATTCCCGTCACCGTTTGGTACCTCTCTTGGACCGGCCGTTTGATGAGACAACATATGAAGAAACGGAAGACTGAAATCCCTCCATGTGCCTTGGTGGGAGGGACACACCCCGTGGGACACTCCGTGGCACACAAGCTACAGTGCCCATGAACAACACCCTTATGACTGCTTAGCATAAAAGACATTTCCTCACAATACTGAAGTGGCCACATCAGCTCTAAATGGCATTTTGTAAATAGGGAAAGGAGAAAAAAAAGCTTTGATTCCTGTGTCTTTGGGGTCTGGCCCTAGAGGTGCTTGGCTTTATTTTTTCTTGTTGCTTTTTTTATTTATTTGTCTCAGTGAGTTCACAGCAACCCAAGTTGGTTATGGCTGATCAGCTCAGACTTTGTATGCACCATTAGCCTCCCAAATGCTGGCTGAGATGTTGTGAGCATGTGTGACGCTGGCATGGCAGCACTTCCAGTGTCACTGCTAGGTGTCTGACCTTCCCAGTAAGCTCACTTACTGTCTGTTCTTGGAGACTTCCTAGAGAAACTGTTGATTGCTAACTTTGACGTATTTGACAAGATGGATAATCAACTAAATTTTTTTTTCTTTTGCAGTTACTTGTGTTTAAAACTTGAATTTAGCCTTTTTAAAATAAATGTGTTGTTGACATGTCACTGACAGGACCATTGTTCCCAAACATTATTTAGTTTTGTAAGCCACAGGCAGAAGGACTTCTGGAACTCTAGCCTCTTTTCCTTCCCAGTATGGATACCAGATTGTCTCCTGGTTTTGACACTAATTGTCCTCTTGATATAGGGTAAGTGATGGAGAGGGTTTTTGTTACTTTTTTTTTTAAATGGGCTCTGTTTTGTCATCTTTCTGACATACTTCTCTTTTAAAAAAAAAAAGAAGGTTTTCGTGTGCGTTGCTTTCTCATCTTCAGGTTAATTTCTCTTGCTTTAGAATTATCATAAAACCATGAACCAAGTTGCTGCTAAGTTCTAGAAGGGTGCTCTTGGGATTGAGTAAACCATAGCAAGCCTTGTGCTTCTTGTTAAGACCAGAACCTCTCAATAAGCAGGCCTATACAATGGATGACTATTAGGAGAACCACTTATTTCATGCAGATCTGTGAAAGACTGATTGCCACCCTTTGCCACGCTGATTCACTGTTTCTTGTCATATATGAAGTGTTCTTCATTCGCCTTGTTGTGCAAAGCTTTTGTGCAAAGAAAATAGACAGCTTGGATCTTGTATCATACATTACATTTCGGTGAGCTAACAAAGTCTCAGTTGGCAGCTGCATGTCTGTGTAGGCCTTCCCTGAAGAGAGAATAGCCTCACAATTGCATTCAGTTTGAGATCTTCATTCTTGTTCATTTCTGTTACTGTGAGATCAAATTAATGTTCACTGAGCCAGTTGCTGTTTGTAAGTTCCACACTGTCTTACTCTGATCAAAGTTTAAAATAGATACCTTTGCTCTAGCACACCTTAGAGGTGGTCTGCTACTTAGTCAGTGCATCTTGAATTCTTTCAGTGAACAGAATGGATCATTGAAGAGGTACCAAAAATTTTATAACAGGAGTCAGTTGCAGTATAGTTTTTCTGTATTTTATACCTTGGACATATAGGGTTTCTGCAAAGATAGTAAAACTTTAACATTGTGTCAATTGGGTTGGGCCAGCTCTTCAATTTGGGTTAGCATGATGGTTTTTACAGGTGACTGGAGTTTTTTAAACAGATTCTTCATCGTAATGCTAAATCAGAGTGCAGCTCAAAGCTATTTACCTGGTGCTGAAAAAAAATTAATAATTTTTTTTAAGTTCTTTTATGTTCACTCTGCAACTAACAGGGAAGGAGCGCTTTGTTTGGTCACTACAACCAAGCAGTTCTGCAAATACATGTGGTGATTTAAAGCAGAATTGGCTTCTATTTTATAGAATATCTCTCTTCATGCATTTATAGATCTTGTTCCGTATTAATGTAACGGAACTTCAAAACACTGGTTCAGTTTTTTACCATTGCATTTCAGAAATCTAATTAGATGAGAAGAACTAAAATTGACTGTTTCAAAATAGGCCCAGATAACTGTTTCTGTCTTAGTCCACTAATGTTGATTTGCTTGCCTTCTGGAGCAAAGTATGTGCACAGTCCAAGAAGTCTGTAAACTGTATGTGCAACTTTGATAGCTATGGAGTAGTCTCATTTGTTCAGCCACAGAGTGAGTAAACTGCAATTATATGAGCTTACTTTCTTGCCTGTGTTCTGCCCAGGACTAGCTCTAACATTCCAGCAGATGACCTGCTTTCTGACTTCAAGAAGCTTTACCTCAAAGAATTACTGCTTTTTTTTGTTTCTGGATTGTAGTAGGGAACCAGAGGAGGTTAGTGCAGAAATCCTGACTCCAGCCCTGGTCCTGTTGACTTGATCATGGAATGGTTTAAGACTGGACAAAACCAACCACCTTGAAGGCATAGGCACAGGTCAGTAGGGAGCTGTTCTGAGCATTCCCAGATGTACAGCGTGCTTGTGTCTGCTGTGTAGTCAAGTCAGTTTGAAAACCGTGATGTATTAAGTTAGAAGTGGGTTATCATAGATTCTACGAGTCTCGAGTCTTAATCTTGTCTCTGGGATTCAATTTTAGGACAGCTTGTCTTTAGAAAGGAGAAAAACATCTGGGTAAATCTGAGTAATTCAGATAACTCCTGTATAACACTTCTGAAATTGTCAGTGTTTTAAAATTACTGGTCCCCATTGGGATTCCAGTTGCACTTGATGAGGAAATTGTGTTCATGCTAAAATTCTGCCATTTAGTATCTTTCTGCTGTGTCATGCTGTCTGCGTATGACTTTGAATTCTGGGTTGCAAAGACATTTCAGAAATCATTCAGGCAGTTGGTAGCATTTGCAAACTGCTTGGTTACATTTCAGCCCTGCCATATCCTTTTTGGGAAGCAACCCCCTCTCTCAGGAGGTCTTTTATTCAAGGGAACCTGGTTTGCTGAAGTCTAGTACTGTTGAAGCTGCTTCTGAAAAAGTAAAATGTTACAAGTCCAAGATTTTGCACTTTTAAGTCAGTAATTCACTGAGCATGAAAGCCAGGAAAATCTTTTCACATCTACTAAAAAAAACTCCGCTCCCACAGCTGAAGGAGCAGACCACTACTGGTTTGTACTAGGCAAACTACAGCATGTATGCTGTCATGGTATGTGTAGGATGGATTGCTGCTTTGCTATTTATGTACTGACCAGAAATCTGTCTCCTTTTTGTCCTGGCAGTAGAAGTGAATGAAAGAACCAATCCTGAGAGATCACAAAGGAAGAAAAGCTACTTAAGAAATAGACTTCAGTCCCTGCCAACTTTTCTGAGACATTCTAATTGAAAATGACTCCTGGTATTTCTTAAGAGATGCAAAAGAAAATGAAGGCTGCTTTTGAACAAAGGATTTTGCCCTGTACTGTACATTGGCTAAACTTACTCATAAATATACAATAGTTACCTTCCCAGTACCTCTCTGAAGAACTTAGCAAGCAAGATTTTGCCTCTGCTGAGTGGAGTGAAGAGTTTAGAACCATTAAGTTTTCAAGGCTGATACTCTTTTACTCTTAAGAAAATTGAGAAGCTCCTATTACTGAGCATCAGCGAAGAGTGAGAGATCTGCTTCTTGTTAGAAACAGGCCTTCCCAAGTAGACCTTTGTCTTAAGGAGCCTGATTCATAATTTTTCTTTAGTTCTTTGGCAGAGAAGAAACCAAGGGTTTTTGTGTCAAAATATTCAGGGCTTTTTTTTTTTATTATTACACAAGACACAAACTTTTGTATAGTATCTGTTTATATGGTATATTTAACTCTTTGTTTAGTTTCTGTATTTTTTCCCTTCTCAGTAGCATCGTTAAAGAGCTGTTCTGATTCTTGGGTTACTGGTGTAGCATGCTTCTGCTTTAGGCAAAGACTCAGGAGTGAATTGACTGAACACCTTACTGTGATGAAGTCGTTCAGTGAAGGAATTGCATCATCCATCCTTCTCTTGCTGTTTCCTCTAAGAGTGCAGAATTGGTACCTGCTGTCAGAGCTGCACTTTCACACAGAGCAGGAAAGGGAAGTGTGCCAGTGAAATCAGTGACCCAGCCCTATGCTGTGTGGATGAAGAACCGATACAGCAGAGGTGGAGAAAGGGGCAGTCAATCATCACTTATTCTCAGCTGTACAGAGATCTTTCATGTGTACTCGAACAAGCATCCTTAAGATAGGAATGCATCTTTCAATGCCCAAAGGGACATTCCTCTAAAACTTTTCCACACCAAGTAAATACTTCCTCTCCTTCTGTGCAAATTTTAATTTCTTTACCTCTAAGAAGTATTTGACTTGCAGCTGTTTGCTCGTCCAGAAGCCATGTTATCCATTCAGGCAGATCATAGGAAAGGCTGGAGGAAAGCCTGTGAGCATGAGCTCTCCATTTCATCTGAGAACACCTCGCAGCATTGGTTCTGGAGCACTATGCATGAGCCCCCTTGCTGCATCACGGAGAAGGAAACTTGTGGAGATTTATCCCAATATACAATGCTCAGTCAAAATTTATACAGTTTATATATACAGTTTATATATATTATTTTTACAGTTTATACTTAGTGTCAAGCATGCTGGGATCTGTGTGGGTGGCACCTTCTGCACAGAGATCTGAGGTACCTGTGGTCTGTTCTGTTTTAACACTAGTGAAGCACTGAGCTGTCTGGGAATGCCTAGTATGACCCCTCAGCAGGTGCATCGCTGGCTTCGGCACTGAACCTGGCACCCAAGTGGCATTGGACCACTATTTCAGAAAAGCACCAGTCATTTGACCTGTGTAACTTGAACATGATTTTAAAAGAAAGGAAAAAAATAAAAAAAAAAAAAAGAAAAGAAAAGAAAACCAAAACCCAACTCAGATGCCATTGTGATGGCTTGTATTCCTGTAAACATCCCCAGCCTTGCAGTTGTTCACCTGTTCAAGGATTTGGATATGAAGCTAGAGCGCAACCATGAAGTGTTTGTATGAAGTATTGTGCTTTATCTTTCACCAAAAAGAGAAGCGTTTGGTGCAGACACTGGAGCTGTTGTGTTTACATCCCCAAAAGGGGCTGGGTGAAGGAGATGATGACTGTGCTGTGTGTTGAAGGCCTTAAACTGTGACTCTTGGTATGAAGAATTGAAATTAAAACTGACCTTGAAGAATGCAGTGGATTTTAACCCATGGAGAATACTCTGTGCTCTTAGTTAAGCAATATGTACTGCTGTTTTCTTGGGAGGGAGGGAGAAGTTCAACTCAATTTGTGTTTGACCCTGGCTAGCAGCCATTTAAGGAGCAGAAGAGGTGTCTGTATGTGAAGGCCAAAAATAGTGCAGTTCTCTGCACTGATGTTCCTACGTAGCAAGCATCAGTAACTTGTTCCTGGGCTGCTGAAAGTTGGAGAATTATTGAGAGGGTCAGGGACTTCAGAAGTAGTGGCAGCTAGCAGATTAATTTTCTCAACAGTAGGTGAACAAGCCTCACTTGAGTATGCCACGGGTTGGTGCCATTCTGAAAATACCCATGGCAAAGTGAAACATGCACCAAACCATCTGACTGCTGTAAAGCATTCTTTTTTTTTTTGTTTTTGCCAAATCTCATCCTGTTCAGACAGTATTTCTGTTACCCCCTATCGGTATATTAAGCTAAATGCATCTCCAGCCTTCCAATATTATTAACTTCAGACCAGTTTGAGAGAGATCAGAGGAACGTTGGAGCCTGAGGCTTTAGGCTAGCAGCCCCAAAGCCAATGGTGGCCCACATTTCCACAAGCCCTGGGCAGAATTACCAAGTCACAGCACTTAGTCTTAAATTGCACTGTATTCTTACGCCTCTGTGTTGCTATAATGTACATATATATTGGATTTTTTTGTAGATAAGACATTTTAGATAAAATTTTTAAATGGGCTCTCCCCAAAATATTTTATGCCAGATGTCTAATTTTTTTTACACTTGGGATTAACATGAAGTTGGATGCTCTGTGGGCAGGGAAAAGATAAATGGATGGTACATTGGCTTTAAAAAGGTAACAATGCATGTTTAAAATAAAAAAACAAACACTGGAGAAAAAACTGCTTGGGAAAAAAAATCCATTCAAATATATTCTATGTTCTGCATAATAAAGACTTTAAAAAAATGCTATATTGTGATTTATTTTTTTCTTAATGCTAATAAGGCTTTTCCGCTGTTAGGGAGACCAAATCCTCTTCCCCTTCCTTCCCAATCCCTCTACCACCCCCGCCCACCCCATGAATGGCTGGGTAAAACTGTTTGAGAGCTCAGATAGATCAGTGTCTGCCTCTGGCCTTGGACTCCAGAGCCAGGAAACCTTGCATGTGAGATGGATGCTTAGCTGTTTCTCATCAGTCTCGGGTCCATCGTACAGCAACAGCCCTGATGCACAGTCTAAGGAAGCTTCTTCTGTTGTGGAGAGGCAGGTCTGCAGAGGTTACTGCTGTTCCTGACGTGCAGCACTCCAGTGAGTGCCTGCTGTAGGTCTGCGCTAGCCATGTAAAGCTGGCTCCGCTCGGAAGTCAGGCTGCTACCCTTGGGTGCTGTTGGAGTGTCAGGCTGCTAATGAGATGTTTGAAAGGGCTTCTTGATCCATCTCGCATGGGATTCTTGACCTCACATCTGTCTTGCAGTCTGTCCCTTGTTTTAAAAATTTCCTTCCATTCATCTCAGCCCTAAGTTTGCATAAACCAGAGGTCAGTATTTGAAAAGGAGGTGTGGGTCCAGTTTTCAGCTGTGGGTGCACAAATGGGCCCAGGTGACTTGCAGGGTTGTGCTAAAGCTGCTGTAGAAATGTTGGACTTTGTTTTTCCCTGCTAGGTGTCCCTTCCTGGGGTCTGTGCCAGCACTGGCACTTTTCCTCAGTGGGCTGCAAAACCTC
>NW_009223868.1:0-296 GCF_000690835.1 Fulmarus glacialis | reverse complement strand
TTTCCCTAGTAATTCCTTTATAATCATTTCCCTAATAATTTGCTTCACAGGCTGATGAATGCCTGTGGAGATCCTGGAAAAGATGCTCTCTAGGCCCCAAGTAAACAGCCACAGCATATTTCCAACGGGCTTTGGGGGCTAGAAGAGATGCTGCCGGCGCAGGAGAGAGCAGATCAAAGAATAAAGACTTATTTTGAGTGATGGAAACTTCCTCCCGCAGCTCGGGAACAGTCGGAGCTTTCACGGGGGAGCACAGAGCCCTGTTTCTGCCTGCCACGGGCTGGCCCGGGTCGGGG
>NW_009223867.1:77592-82071 GCF_000690835.1 Fulmarus glacialis | reverse complement strand
GGTGACTGCAGAGGAGGGCGCAAGCGACAGCTGCCTGCTCCGAGTGACATGCGGAGAGCACACCGAAGTGGGCACGGGAGGGTCGGTATGACACGTGTGGGTTGGACATGAGCCTTTTCTTAAAATCATTTACAGATTTATTTATTTTCTGCTGTGGGGAATAACTCGGCCTTGCTGTAACACACAGGCTGGCCTTAGGCTGTGAGGTGCAGACTGGCAGCAATGCTGGAATCAAGCACAAGAATCAAAAATAGCGCATACCTGCCTGCAAAGTGCAGCGGGATCAAGTTACTGGCACTGGCAGTTATCCAAAGAATGCTGCTACAGAAGTGCTCCGGCACAGCTGGGATGATAATGAAAAATAGCAGCCCAGAATAATGAAGTGAGTTAAAAAACTTGACCTTGTTTCTGTGAAAGGAGAATAGAAAAGTGAGAAACCAGAGCTACTGCAAAATGCTGAGTGAGGAAAAAATGTCACAACGTACCAGTACTGAATCAAAAACTTTGCTCTCTGTGGCGGAAGCAAAGGGAATACTTTAGGGAATCCTTTTGTCACCTCAGCAGATTTTGGCATCAGGCCCATCACAGTACAGGGCTGGAAATTAGCTAGATTTTTGAACAGGCTTCACATTTCTAAAGGCATATGGTTCTTTCTCATGCCTATTATGCTTTTACAGCCTAATCCTATAACTTTGTTGGAGTTATAATTATTTGTTTCTATCCTGCCTTAAGCAAAAGTAGGAAAACAAAGACTTTGCTTGCTGTACGGTTGGTTTCAGCCCATTCAGATGTATAGCAACAGTAAACAGACTGATTTCCTGTAAACTGCCACCTGCATTCTTCTGATGTTCAGGAGAAAGTGCTCACAGTCTGCTTTTCCCCAGAAATAGCCAGTGGTTATAGTGTAGCCTTTTCCTTCTCACTAGAGGTTCTCAAAAAATTGCAAAACTGATCAGAAATCTACTTGTCAGAACTTTTTTCCCCTCTCTCTTTTCTACAATTACTAAAGGCATACTTTTCTTTTTTAGGCTTAAATACAAAGTGAATGAAAATGTCAATAGTCACAGTCCAGCTTGGTCAGTGTGGTAATCAGATTGGTCATGAGGTGTTTAATGCTATCTGCAGCGACGTCCATGGCACACATGGGTTGTGTTCCAAGAAGGAGAATGAATCCTACCATGATGCTTGCAAAGAACGTTTTTTCAGTGAGGACGAATCTGAAGGTACAGCATTTAAGTGTTTGTTTCCCATTTAAGTGTTGTATTGGTCTGGTTTCCAGCCTAATACAGATAAGAGTACAGAAATAATAAGTTGAAGAATGAGTTTTGCCTTCAGTCTTGAAGTATTGTCACAACTCTCTGCCTTTATGACATTGCTAACAACCATGGAAGCAAAATCAGTGCAGTAATGTGTCTGAGACCACAGAGCAACTCTGCCAGTAACACAGCTGGAAACTGAGCATATATGCATACATAATCTTTCCTTCCAAACGCCTGCATTTTCTACTGTAGATAGATTATACCATGGAGTAAGGCCCGGAGTATCTGAATTTGGTGTTATCAAACACACTAAGTGGTTTCTTTCCTGAAAGATCTATGGTCTTTAGAGTTCAGATGTGTCTTTGGAACAAGAGATGGTTCTCCAGAAATCCAGGGCATTGCCAAGGCCTCCTTTCTGTACCTGCCTGTATTGTCCCATTAACAGTTTGGCTTACATGGGTGGGAGGAATAGAGTTTGGGCTGTGGTGCAAGTCCATCCATCTTACATAAACAAGCTCTAATATTGGCACATTATTCTTAGTTTTGTTTTTCTTCTTATCTAGTACCTGTTGCCCGGGCTGTGCTTGTTGACATGGAACCTAAAGTAATCAGCCAAACCTTATCAATAGCTGCCAGGTCTGGCTCCTGGAAATACGATGATCGGTCGCACTTCTGTCAGAAGCAAGGGTCTGGGAACAACTGGGCAAATGGGTATGAACAATTGTTTCAAGCTTCACTAACGGAATTGTAGAGGCTAATGAGCTGTCTAGACTCTCTAGGAGTAGTACTATTGCAGCTGTGCAAGGTACAGAGTATGTAACATTAACTTGATTTATTTTTAAGTTAGAATAGCAATATATATAGCAGTGAAATTTCTAAACTGCGTTTTGCAAGGTGAAATTGGTATTTGCAGTGAAAATGTAACATTTTAGAATAGAGTGAATATATTTGATTTAAGAATAGGAAACAATAAGAACACTTTATAAACAGCTGTTTTGCAAAATATCACAGCTGAGGGTTGTTTACTGCAGATAAAGTGGGTGACATAATGCCATGTTACATAAATAATAATAAGAAAAGTAACCTTTATGAATAAGTTCACCTTGCTGTTTTTATTTTTATATAACCTGTCACATCTCACTGTTTTGTCTTTTATTCAACAGTTACTCTGTTCACGGGCCTAGACACAAAGAAGTAATAATGAATCTGGTACAAAGAGAAGCAGAGAAATGTGATCGACTCGGTGGATTTTTCACAATAATGAGCATGGCTGGTGGTACAGGATCTGGTTTGGGAGCATTTGTGACCCAGTGTTTAAGGGATGCTTTTCCAACCTCATTTATACTAAACCATGTTATCTGGCCCTACGGCACTGGTGAGGTGAATGTCCTATTTCTCAGAGATATTCTACCTGCAGCTGAAATAAACTAGAAAAGAGATACATTTTACTTTTAAATAGTTCAACATGACAGAAAGTAACACAGCTAATGAATTGTTTGCCTGATATTTGGTACATGTCATTTCACAAAAAAAAAAAAAAAAGGATAATATAAGTGCTCAAGTATAATACAGTTTCATAAGAAGCTCTATTAACTAACTAGAAATCTCCTGTTATGATAGTATCTCAGCATTATCATCAGTTCCCAGACAGATTTTATTCTAGCATGTTTGTATGAACTGAGAAGGACAACATGATTTTCACAGGTCTTGCTCTCTTTCCATGAAAAAGTTGTGCTAGCTCCTGACCTCATTCTGCACTTTGGCAAAGAAAATGAATCACTTCCTAAATCATAACTGAGGAAATGACAGTAGCCAGAGGATTATAAACTAGAAAGAGATTAAGTTGTTTGACTCTCATTTGTGTGTATTTTTTGTTTGTTTGTTTGTTTCCAGGTCATTGTTCAAAACTACAACTCTGTTTTGACTCTGTCACATCTGTACCAGTCATCAGATGCCCTTCTTGTTCATGAAAATGATGTCATCCACAAGATCTGTGCTCAGCTGATGAATATTAAACAGATCTCCTTCAGGGATGTAAATCAAGTCATTGCACATCAGCTGGGGAGTGTTTTCCAGCCCACTTACACAGCAGAAGGTGGCTTACACTATAGCAGAAACCCATTAGGTATCTAAGTATAATATAGCTGCCTAACGCATTCTCACACATATTTCTGTAATCATTTCATGTTGTGAATTTAAGTTCTTCGGTCTCCTTACTCAAGTATTTGGATACATCCCAAGTTTTAAGATAGGAAAAGTGAAGCAAAAGACTAAATTAGAAGTTCAATCCCAATTTTGTAGCAGAGTCAAAAATAGAACCCCAGCTTCTGGTTTCATTCTTTACCAAAAGAACCCTGTTTCTCTTTTTCCAAGTGATTACAGACACCCTCGTACCTATTTACATTTCAGAGGAAATTTGTGCAGGACAGTAATTTTGGACTGAGTTTTACATTTCACTTTAGGTTAGAAGTTTGTATAAAGTGAAACAAAATGAAAGTTTTGTGTTTTGCTCAGAAGACAGGCTAGCATACAACTTGGTAGCAACAAGCAACAGGCTGACATTTGTATCTTTAAGGGGTTAGAGAAAGTTACCCATATTACCAAGAGTTTTGCTTGTAAAATTAAACTTTCACATCTGGCTGTCAATCTCTTTAGCAGTGCATAGGGTCTTTGAGATTTTGAGCCAGACTATAAAGCGAGACAAGTCTAAATTGTAAAATAAGAGCTACGAACATGCTTGTATAGAACTCAGTAGTACGTAGCAAGTCTGCATTACTTTGTCTGATGTCTGTCCATATATTTGTCAAATTAAAACTTTATATATCCTGCTTTGTTTCTTACCTTAAATTGCTAGATCTTTGTAAAATTCCTCACTCTCTTCTCCTATTTTAACTAGCCTATGCAATATTTTTATCAAATATGAGCAGCTGTTAATTTCTGCTTTCAGGAGACTTAATGGAGACGTTAGTTCCACATCCCGAATTCAAGATGTTGGGTCTTCGTAACATACCTCAGATGCCTGAAAACTCCCTCGCTTATAGCACGTTCAGTTGGCCTGGACTCATCAAACATTTAAGGCAGATGCTCATTGCTAATGCTAAAATGGAGCAAGGTAGAAAGCATTCACTCATCTTCAGTATCCATCACTCTTCAAGCATTTCTTTTTACAGATGAAATAAAGCTTATCGTTTTGTGGAGCTCACTGACTAGCCTTAGTTCA
>NW_009223867.1:314-77580 GCF_000690835.1 Fulmarus glacialis | reverse complement strand
CAGGAATTTGCCTCTACATTGCCAGCTGCTCCTTTAACTATTCACTCAGCTGCCACAGCAGCTCCTGGCTTGCTCCTGTTTTTGCTCCCAGACATCTCAGTTAATTATAACGATTGAAAATACGCAAAACAAACAGTTTTTGGCCATGCCTTTAATTTACATGATTCATTTGGAACATTCCTTGGATAGTTAGCTCTGCTATGCTTTTTCTTTCTACACCTTCTACTAATAAAAATCATGCTTAGCTCTCCCATATCATTTACATGGGGAATTCAGTATAGCTTCCAGTTATGCAAAGAATGGGCTGGTAGATTGCTAAGTATAGAAACAAGTATCCATTTTCTCTGATAAGACTAGTGACTACCAGGCAAATACTGCCGGATTAGCACTGTTTTTCTCTAAGAATTGTGTAATTGCTGCTTAACTAACGTGCAGAAGCTACAAACTCTTAATATGATCTCAGCTTGGGGCACAGTGTTAGTTACCGTCTGACTCTTCAACTAGTCTGAATCCATATTTCATGAAACATTAACTTTCTTTTATATCTTTTTTGCCAAAATCTCATAGGTATTGATTGGCAAGTACGACCACCACGTCTAGGCTCCTCCATCCCCTCCAGTCATTCCACGAACAAGTCGCTGCATTTCAATACTTCCATTGCCAACCTGGTTATCCTGCGAGGAAAAGATATGCACAGCATAGACTTAGGTAAGAAGGAAAAACACAGTACATCAGTGATTCTTCTTTCACATCTCACTGTTTTCTTTGCAACCATATCTGATGAAAGTGAAAAAAACCCAAGGCCACATATTTGACTACTAAGGTCAATATTCCCTCTAGAAACATTTTAATGTCCAAGGCCGCATTGTCTAATTGCTTAGGGCTATTTACCACCGAGACTTCCGTGTTTCCTGAAGCACTTCAGGGAAGGAGGAAGAGTCTGAAGTCCATATATATGACAGGATTCTTGGCTATATTGTCTGAAAATATATTTAGCTGCTTCTGGAGTGATGAGCATAGCTTGCAGATGAAGTACCAATACAAGAATATGCTTCTAGATAATCTGATGAATCTGTTTAGAACAGTTATATTTTCAACAGGCTGACCACTCTGCAGATTTTTTTCAAGGCCTGAATTGATCTGCCGAGCATTGATTAAGTCACACAGGACTACTGAGATCAAGATGTAGGAGCTTGTAGCTTTACATTTGTCAGAAGGGCTGTCTTACTTCTTCTACAGGAAGTTTCCGAGATCCCTCATTATATACATCATGGCTAAACCCTCAGGACGCTTTTAATGCGTGGAAAACACCAAGAGCATTTAACAAGTATGAAAAGTCTGCTTCTTTGGTCAGCAATTGAAACCTCTTGACAATGTTGTAGGAAAAGCTTGGAATATGTTTGCTTCCAAGTAAGTGAAAATAATTATGCCGATACTTCATTTATAACTGCCAATATCTTCAGTGTTAGTAAAATCATTGCAAATACAGCTTGCTTTTTTAGCAAAGTAAAGTAATTTTGAATAAGCTTGAAGACTGTTCACACACTTTAGTGGAAACATTTTTATGCTTGAAACATGATGGCAGGGCGAGGAACACAGAACAGTGCTTATGTTCTGTGGGTAAGTGACACCACAGATTCTAGTGCTGTCAATTTGACTATTTTCTCAGTACTAAACCTCCCCAAATTTAGTGCATTCCAGTGTGACCATTCTAAAAATAACACATAGAAACTCTTTTACTGATCATATAGTTTCTAAAGTGTGTACAGGCATACTACACAGTCAGAAGCATTTAGGGGATTTGTGTGTTTACTAGGGCTCCCATGCTATTAGTTTGATTTTTCGTTAGAACCAAGAAATCTAGAAAATATTGCCTCTTTACTTTGATCATTGTGAAGCCAAGGTTACTGCATGTCACAGCAGATGTCTGCTAAACATGAGTTTCTAGCACAGGAATTCTGCAATTAAAAGCCCAAAGAGGAAAACTGCTGCCACTAGCTGTGCGCCTAGTTTCACCACCTGTTACAAAAACACCAGCGATGAGAAACAAGCTATCCTGCACACACCGGTTTAGGCTTTGCATCTCAAATCTATAAATTTCCTCATTTAATAATCACTTCTTCCATTTCCCAGTTAGCCCAATTTTGTTAGCTGTAATTTTGTTTCCTTAAGCAGTACACAAAGTTATAAAAGCTATTAGAAACAAGTAATGACTTAACAATAAGTATGAATTACAAAATGAGTTCAAGAGAGCACAGTAGAAACTAACCAGCGTGGTTATTGGGTGAAAACCAAGCTTCATTTGAAGTTGTTACAATGACTATACAATCTGATTTCATGTGTCAGATTCTCCACTGACTTCTAATGTCTATCCATTTTCCTATTGTGACTTCAACACACAGAGCCTATATTCACCAGTACACTAAATTCGGAATCGAAGAGGAAGATTTCCTGGACAGCTTCACAGCTCTGGAACAAGTTATCTCCAGTTACACCATCCTTTGATTTTTTTGAAATGGTCTGAAATAGAGCTTTCCTGAAAGAACCCAGCACTGGAAAACCTTCCATCAGCTTCCTGAAGTATATGAACTACTGAATCGTAGCTATTTTTCAGTCTTGTAAGCAATGTGTGCGTTAGAATAGTAAGAACTGAATCAGAAGTGAATATATTCTTATGGGCAGGTATTATTCATATTTAATATATCTAATAAATAGCTATTTTTCAATACATTTGCTATGTACTGTAGCTAAGTCTTTGAACATCATTTTTGGCACAATGGAAGGATTTTTTTCTAGGCTAAACTCTCAGCATCTAAACTATCATGAACTAGTGTGTGATAAAAATTAAATGTGTGCTTGACTGCAGTAGTAAGGCAGTCCTGATCCTCCAATTTCAATTTTTCATTATAACACTTTGCCCTAGAATGCTTCAATATTGATAAAAATGCACAGTATCAGAATTATTAATCCAAACTCCATTTCGGTATCATTCAAGAGACAATAGTCTGCCACATATTCCTTTAAAGCAAAGTAAGACCTAAATTCTATTTTAACGACCTCAACCTTGACAAAATAGTGGAAGTTTTGAACCATCTTTTAAAACAGGTATGAAGGGTTCTTCATTTTCCTGTCATCCTCAAGTTATATTAGAGATTATAATGAATTATATGCTTTTCTGGCCATTTCACTGTGCCATGTTTTCAAGTGGTGTTACCTACCATTGAAAAAAGAAAAAAAAAAAAATCCTTATAGCACATCAGAGGTCTTGGCTATTTGTTATATGCGAACCATAGGTTTAGGCAAAACTACAACTCTTGCTCTTCTTCCTGTAAGTTAGAAGCAGGTAGTTTTTTTAATTAACTTGTTATTTTTTTAAACAGATTTGGGAGGAGAATTGCTGGTAGATTTCAGATGTAAGAGCCTGTAATATAATATAATAAATATAACAGCTTGTATAATTTCAACAGTCGCTATAAGAAACGGGCTCTTTTTTGCACAAATTTTACCACGACCACAAGGTGGTGCCCCCGTGAAGCTGCAGCCGGCAAACACTCGGCTGCACCAGCCTGAGGAGGTGGGGAGAAGAGACTGGAGGAAGAGGAAGGAGGAAGAGATTGCAACAGCTTGTGGAGGCACAGTCTGAGTGCTTATAAAAGAGTACAGGAGACTTAAGGATTATGTTGTAACACCGAGCTTTCTTCTGCCTCTTAGCTTTTCACTTACTAGTAGGGAGAGCTTTTGGAATTCTTGCCATTCCTCCCCCCATGTCTCCCACGGAAATAATTACATATTAAATAGGTATGCCAAGAATAAAAATTTAAAAGTCAGTCTCAAGGACTTTTCCCTTGACAAGTGGACAAATCTCATAGTTTCCCTGTAGGTTTTAGTGCTGTTTCATGCCAGGCCTCTGAGCTTTTAACTAAAAAATGAGCACGCACATAGTATGATGCTAAATATATGAAAGACATTTGCAATATGGCTAACGATGCCCACATAGAAATCTTGCCCTGTTAGCGATTCTGATTTAGATTTTAAATCTTTAATGAATTAACACAGTGGTAGATGCAGAAGTGACCTTGTAATTCTGCTAGGCTCCAGTTAGAGCACAGCAGACACCCTGTATTACTCTTATCTTTATTTCCTTTCCTAGTTCCATTTACCTCTTCATCACTTTTGTTCAGGCCAGGTACGGAACCACTAAACTCCCCCCCTGGAGCACCTGTTCTCAAACCGGCTCTGGCACACAACACCTGGAATCAAACAGACTTCTCGACAAGGTTCAAGTAACTGTACGATTGAATCTGAAGGAAATAAGTAAGTACCGGGGCTAAGTTCACAATTGCTCAAATACGCCCATAGTAATAGCCGATCACTGGCATGGTTGTGTCAATGCAAGCCACAATGGATTCTGATAAATTTCACGGTAGCTTATAGACAAGCAACGTTAATCTCTCATGCCTTCCAAAAAAAAAGAAAAAAGTTTCAACTGCCTGTTAGTAGTAGGGCAACTGTCAGCACACATTCGAGTTGAGTTTACTCCTAGTTCATGCAGAAAAATTACCTGTGTAAATTAAGAGCTATATTGGTGCTTCAATAGCTAAATCATTAAATATACAGCGGAATGAGAATCATTCGTGGGGTGGCTGGGGAGAACACAAAAGGGAAGGCAAAGAGGAGAAAGCAGATCGGGTAAATATACCAAATACCTTTTCATATAAAAAGACACTTGACATTTTTGACAAAACATTTTGACAATATTCTTCTTGCAGACCACAGTACATAATCCAACAACTCAGTCTGGTTTGCTTTCTGTTTTCATGCAGCTGCTCTAATTCCTGTCTCAAAAGGGGACAACACAATAATCATAGTTCAACTATCCAGCCATACTTCAAGCCCTATACTGCTCAGTAAAATTTGAGTTGTTTGGAAGTTCAAAACTACATATAACTTTTGTTATAAAATATTATTTGTGATATTTAATTTTTTTTTCACTAAATCGCTTCCTAGCAGCTAAGAGCTGGGGGACTGTTCTGATCGAACGGGCTTTTCTAGTGTTGTGTTTTTGTGAGTTTCAACCATTGTCTTTAAGTGGGTATTTTCACAGAACAAACTGGAGGAAAAATTGCACAAGAAGTTAAGATAAACAGCACAGGCAATTCAAGTTTGCAAGGAACAAAGGGTCAGGAAAGGAGACAGTATGGTGAGGTTCTCCCTCCTCCCTCCTTCAAAAGGCACAGGATGTTTAGCAACATAGAAATAATTTTCCCTAGTGTTTTCAACAGATACCAGCCTGAGAACTTCTTCCAGTATCAGAAATGAGATAGGTAACCCCCTGTCTGAAAAAATGACCAAGTCCCAGGAATACATACTCTTCCTCATTGTTCCACAGGACAAGTAAAAGAGATTTTTAAAAAGCTAAGGACAGATAAGTCCTCTCAGAAACAAGGAAGAGAGCAATGGGTTACCGTACTGCTATATCAATAAGTAACTTTACTGCAGAAATAACCTTACGTTATCTCTATGTATTTATAATTCTGAGCATGAAGCAAATACAGCAGGCACTTACTGCATCTATGAATGACATAGACCCATTTATCCATTCTTTATAAGAACATTTATTATTTATGGCTTATGTCACTTTTAGTTAACGGAGCAGGATATTTGGGGGTTTTGTTCGTTTACGTTTGATGGCAGAATTTGGGCCACGTCAGGAAAAACAGCACACAGCTAACATGTATAACCCCAAAGCAAAAATTAAAATTTCCTTATTTAGTCTCTAGTTATATGAAAACATAGAGGAAAGGTTCTGCAGCTCAAAGACAGAGCTAGGCCAACAGGTTCATTATGCTTAACAAGGATACTTCTGTAAGAACTTGTTAACAGTTAGGATTCAGGGAAAATATTCCTGTTTTCATGGGAGAACAAAGTTTTTCAAAGCAGCAACAGAGGATCACAACCATCAGCCAATTTTTGACAACACAGATTCCTCAAAACTACAAAAAAAAAAAAAAAAAAAAAGAGGTGAAAACAAAGTGTAACTGTTGAATTAGCTGTTATTACGCCTTTCATTGCTCTGGAAAAGAGATTGACAGGAATTGTTTTAGGCATCTCTAGCCTTCTTCCTGTTAGTGTTTTTCACTGCTGACCTCACTTCTGAAATTCTCACACCCTTTCCCAAACTAAGCCTTCATTTTTGATCTATGGCTGGATTCCTCTATTTTTTTCCCCAGGATGTGGAGAGGAGAGGGTCAAAGTGACAGGAAGTGAATAGCTATTATCAAATTTTCATCATCTACAATTATATTAGAAGGCGGAGTAGTCATTTTCTATTTTATTGAGAAAATTAATTATGTAAAGAATAGTCTAAGCCTGGAAGAGGGCCTTTATCTCATTAGAAGTTAAAATTAATAAGGTAGATCAAAGGTCAACACAAGCAAATGGCTCACTGAGGCAGGGATGACAGAATCAGCGGCCTTGACCAAGCTAGTTTTAGGCGACCTACCCACAGGATGTCCATAAACCAAGGAACAATGCATCAAATCTCTCTATTGTTTTTTGTAATGGACAGGTGCAGCTCACTTGGAAGTTGATTCAAGGACTCTAACTATAGCAGATACATTTAATGAATAGGATAACTTTTATTTGGCCACAAACAGAACAGGAACAAAAATTAACCTGTTATGAATACTTTAAACATAGTAACTGTTTGGCAGGGCACTAATGTAGTTATAGATTTATTTGGACTTAAGCATATATTGGTGCTTATAAGGTTAGACTGACTACCAGTACAGAAAGGATAGAATTTAGTGTAAATATATAAGGAACTTACAAGAGGATTACCTGCACAGATATACCAAACTGAAACAGCTCAAGATTAAGGGCAAAAATCTGTGGTTTCCACAACAATTAAGACTTTATCAATAAGAAAGAAGGAAGTTATGTTCAAATTACCAGCTGATACACTACTGGGAAATATTAAGGTACAAAAGGGTATTGAATGAATAATTCATGTCCTTCTCCATTTGTTAATAAATTTAGTAGGTAATTATGAAATGAGAGACCAAACATCCAAAAGGAAATATTCTCAGGTGTCAAAGTGTACTTTAAAGAAGTCTGCATTCTGCTGGACACCACTTTAAAAAATGCACAAGAGTCATCAGTAATGTGATTCATGGATCTGATATGGTACAGAAAACTTCCAAAAGGAATTGAGCTGCTGCCCTTCCTCCACTGCTTTCAAGGGCAGCACAGACACAGCCTTACCAAGGCAGCAAATTCCAGAGTAGGCTTCCTCCTGCCTCTGGGCTTCCTACCCCACCTCTGCCCACGCTCCAGAAGCACAGCCTGGACACTCAGCCAGCCTTTAAGTCGCCTGGATGTAGAGCTGATAATCCTGAATTTTAACTACAGAGCCTTTCCGGCTCTTTCAGTCAAACTTGAAGCTCACAATGGTCCCTTCTGATTTCACATTGTATGAATCCTCTCCCTCTAGACAGCCACTTCCCCTCTATCCGGGTGGGGTAATGAGTCACCTACCTCTGTGAATCAGCAGAACCTGCTTAACCCTTTCCCAGAAGCACCAACAGCTGCAAATAGGGTGGTGTTTCAAACAAATGTTACTGCCAACCATAGGGAGCACATGGAAAAGGTGAAGCCTGAGATACGAGATTAGAGAAGCTGCTTCTGCTCGTTAGGAAATTTAAAGGAAATTTTTAGAGGTATAAATGTGTTCCATGATAAAGATCATGGAAGAAGTCTAAACCTTAACCCCATGGTTCACACAAGCCTGAGAGATTCTAAACAGGGAATTCTAAGAGAGTCTACGGGTATAAAACAAAGGCACAGGCCTCTGTACTTATCTGTGTGAATCAGGCTGCAGAAACCTTCTTGTCTGCTCGTCTTAAAAGCAAATTTTTTAAAATATGGAATTTTACACCGTAAGATAGAAAAATAAGTAAAATGAGGACTCTCTCTAGGCCAAGATTCTTATTTTAAAAGTAAGAACAGTAAGTAGAGAAACTAAAATAAGCCACTGGTTAATATAAAAAAGACAGAATAAACATTGCTTGAGCTTCAGTGAGCTGTGAGCTTTTGTCTCACTAGTTATACATGATGAGAAATAAATACTATCTTATATGGTATATTTGCATTTAAATGGGTGCGTTCTGCAAAAATGATTATTGTACATATTTGGTTACATGTACAGTGTAATGTTTATTTAAAGGCTCACAAAAATACACTTCAGTTGCCTGAGAATGGTGTAATTGTGGTCAGATGGCATGATTTAATTTGAACTTTTGCCCAGCAGTCTCCAATATGTAATAGATCATTTACAGGAGCATGTAAGCAGAACACCACCGAAAGAGCCAAATGGAAAGCAGCCTTATCCCACACGCTGAAGGTGTAATGAAATACTGACTCCGTACTTGGTTGGCAAGGGCAGCTGTAGCTGTTCATTGTAATATCCTCAATAAGTATGGTAAGAGCTGGGCAATAGTTCAGAGCTACTGCTCTCCAGATGGCTCAGAACAATACCGAGTTCAAGAATACATATTTCCATGTGAGACTGCTTGCTGCTGGCTGTCATGCATTTCTGCCACTTGCAAAGAAAACACTGGGAAATTTCCTCCCCACCCCACTGTGGGCAACTTCAGCCTCTATTACTACCTGATTCTGAGTCATCTAGTCAGCAATTGTATTTATGCAGTTATTGGACGTGGTAAACTCCTTCCTAGGCCAAATTTTGGTGAAGACACCTAATGCAACTGATAAAACAGTTAAAAACATAAATTTGGCAACTAATGAACATAAATCCATTTAAATACTCTTCTCCCAAGAAGAAAGCTTCTGTTCCTTCCCTACCAGACATTAACTCAGGTTTTCACATTATTTTCCTCTATAAAGATTTAGTCAGACTTCTCCACAAAATCAGTATTTATTTTCACAGTGAAGTATTCTTAGATGAAAAATAGATACAAACCTAACGTGTGCTGTGAAAAGGGGAGCTTACTCTTCAATGACATTATACAAGAAACCTGAACTTGCTTTAGTACACGCGGGGTCCTGTTCAAGCTGAACAAAACTCCAGTCAACAGGCCTGAACTTGTCCAAAAATTGCTAAGCACCAAGGACAGGCAGGGCTACAAGAAGGACTGAGAGACATCGGTGGCAGTTTTAAGCTAGGACTCTCAGGATCAGGTCTGCCAAACAACACTTAAATGCATTCCTTATTCACTTAATTGGATTGATCCTCTCAGTCACAGGTAAAATCTATTGCCAAATGATAGCACGGCAGATTTCCACACTTCACTTAAAAACGCCAGGCTCCTCGTGGGTAACTAACAATTTTAGTTCATGCACAAATGCTGCAGTGCGATTTGTGCCACGTGGTGGCTGCGCACATGCAGAAGTGTTTAAGACAGGTTTATATAGAATTTAAGGGAGGCAACAGAGTTAAAAGTCACCAATTGCATTAGCACAGATCTAGTAGAAATACTGCTTTGAAAATTTTTTGGCATCCATTACTTTGAGCTTAACTAAATACCGGCTTCAGGTATCTTAAAAGTTTCTCTCTTCCTTGCTGCTCCCCACCTAGAGTCTTCTTATGCAACACACACGGATGCATGTGACTATGTCACGAGAGGTCAGCTGGACTGAGGTGAGACGTAAGAATCAAGGAATGGGAGAAATTAAATCTGTTTTTATGAAAATATCCTAAATATTACAGCTCTCAAGAAAGAAAACAGCTGTAGCAAACAAGAGTCACTGAGAGAATCATGGTTTCTAAATAGACCAGAGATATTTTGTGAACAGAGCTAGATTTGTATGATGTTGTAAATCTAAATGTGTCTTTTCTCTTTTATGCAGGTCCAGTTTCTTTCAGAGACAGAAATGAAATGCTGAGCGCGCAAACCTACTTTTTTCAAGCCTTTTCAACAGATGGAAAGAGCCTAAGAAATATGCAGTCTCAGGAAAGACACACAGTCCCTTAAAACTCACACAGTTTCTACACGTAAGTGTGAGCCTCGAAGAAAGTATTTATGTGGTTTAGTTAGCAGCAGCTTCTGGAAGAGAACTGCCAGCTTCTTCCCTGACAATATGAAAGGAAAATAGAGGTACCACAAGGTCATTGCATGCAGATAGGACAAGCTTTGGGAAATGCATCTAATCTCTTAAAGAATTTCTTACACTTTGTCAAATGGTTTGAGGCAGAGTTTAACCTCCCCAGGCACACCGGGCACTGGTGGTGCCTATGCTCAAGTAGCTTAGAGCTCTGGCTGACATCTTCTGCCGAATCGATGCCACCTTCCAGGGAAAAGGCCTTAGATCTTAGAAATATCATGCAGATTAGCTGGTACCCAAGTAAGGCAGTAGGTAACTACCTACAGGTTGATATCATCAATCGTAACTGTGGTCACAATCTCATGTAAAACCAGGCTAACAAACACTTCGGTGTAATTCATAGAATTTGCCTAGTTCTGAGATACCTTTGAGATAAGTGCAATACTCCATATAGCAAAAAGCAGCTAAATGATGCACTACCAAGGCCACAAGGAAACAAAAAGTTCCAACCACCTCTCATGAGGAGCCAGAACCAGACCTACGTGCCCTGCTGGCACATTGGCATTAAAAAAAACCAAACCAACCCAAAACACCAAAACCTGTGGATTATGCCTTAAATCACGTGTACTAAACACACAGCCCTTCCCTCGCAGGACCCCTCGAGCAGGAACAGCGCAGCAGTCACCAGAGAAAAGACACCAACTCGTGCTTTTTACAAGGGCAGAAAAGCAGTTTCTGAGGCCATTGGAGAAGGGTGTTGGCTGGCAGGGCAGCTATCAGAGCAGGGAACAATACACTGAGCTGACAAGTCCTATCTCTTGCCTTTCATCGGGAAATAGCAGCTAGTTTCCTTATTACCAGCTGTCTGGGCAACTCATTTAAGCTTCTTGGGAAACCAGAAGAACAATTAAGCTGGGAGTAACTCCCTTGAAACACGGAAGATGCAGCACACTTACCTATATCTGAACAGCTCATCGCATCAGGTTTAAAAAAAGATGACCTTTGATTTAATGCTAATGTAGTCAATGCTCTTTGAATCATTCCATAAGTGAGTAATAATAATAAAAAAACCCCTCTAGCACAATAAAGGTTAGTGTTAAAGGCAAAGTAAAACAAAGCTTGGCCCATTTAACAGGTTCACATTTGCACATTTGTTTTACCACAACTGAACATCACTAGCAGTGAATAGGCTGAATGACTTCACAGCTCAACAGCCTCTTCACTTTAAATTCAGCACAGGGTACCAGTCAGCTTTTTTGACCAAAATACCATTTTGCTGAATTCCTGACACATGCCAAGAAGCCCATCGCAGATGGCTGGGCTCTTCCCATTTGCTTTTACCTGGAAGGTGACACAGCCAGACATCTCTTGGACATTTGAGCACAGTTTCTGCATTTGAGCTCCTTTCACTCTTTTGACAAGTGACCCAGGCTGTTACAGCCTCTCCCGTTCACACCACTACCAAAACAGCATTTTGCTGCCTTTTATGAAAGCTGAGTGGATGCATCAACAAGCAAGTGAAACGGATAAAGAAATAAATGCTAGCATTTCATGCCCTGAATTAGACACTTGAATTAGGAAAGTCACAGCAGGCTCAAAGAGTTTTTCAGTATAATCCTTTTAAAAATGAGATTGTAAGAGCATATGCAAATATTTACCCTCAATCTAGTTCTGAATGCATTAGCAGAGTGTTTCACAGGGAAGGCGACTGCTTCACTCTGTTTCCTGATGAGGTTACAGCAATCCACCAAGGCTCCAGCAATTAAACCCTCACCTGGACCACCTCCCTCAGCCAGGGGTGTCAGCCCAGCAGGAAGCCCTCCCTGGCTACTGCTCTCCCACTTCTCACACTCCACTCAGTGCTGCAATCTGGAGAAGGCTGGGCAAAGTACTTACTGTTTTTTCTTCTTCCCCTCAAAAAAAAAAAAATTTACAGAAAAAACCCTAGAATTTTAAATCTCAGAAGAGCGATTTCAATTACCTTATATATAATTACATTCAATCTTTTAACTGCTAATTACAAAGTATTTTTTAACCATGTGCTTCAAAGAAAACTGAATTACTTTTACCTCCAAGGAACACACCCAATCACCACTTATTTTTACACCTGCAATCAATTTTGTTCACTAATATTTATATTTGTGCTTGATAATCAGGGAAACATCCACAGTATTCATGCTTGCAATTAGCACTGCCTGCAGTGAGAGGGAGGCTGATTCTAATAAATTAAATAATGAAACCCAAAAGCACAGCAGGGAAGGACTTTCTGGAACAGCATTAAGCCATCTTCAAGTATTAATGACAAGTATCTTTTAGCATGAACAGGCAGCTGGGTGATTTCAGAGGGAGCTACTTTAACAAGAAACAGTGTGACATTGGGATGGAGGTAAAAAACTACAAGCAGGGACAAGGGAGCAGGAGGTTTCCCAATGGTTTTGATGGAACTGAGGGAAGTGTGGAACTGGGTGATTCAACCTGACATGGCCTGTGCCGGTCTCTTGGCTCGGCCTGGCACAGACCAGTGTGACCTTTTTAGCTTTGCTTACATCAACACAATTCTTGCCCTGATCGGGTACGTCGTGGCTGCCAGGGAGAGAGGCACGCCAGCGTGCTTACATCTCACACGGCCTTCAAAGTACCTTGTTGGTGAGGCACGATTCACAGGTTAAGAGGAGGATCAGCTGCAGTCCTACCTGACCTCAGCGCTGATGCGCTTCTCTCAATCGCTAGGCTGGCGCTATGGTCAACTTTCTGCTTTGCTTCCTATTTACAGTGCGCTTGTGAAAGCGGATTTAGCCATGTTCCACAGATGATGAGGACTAAAAAAATAATCTTTGATGATTAACCAAACATTAGTTGTTGTTACAAGGGCTGTTACTTACTTCCATGTGATTTTCAGTAATTCCATGAAAAAAAGCAAGATATTTTATTCGAAGAATCAGCTAAAAATACAGTGATCCATGATAAGATTATTCCTCTTGCACAGAGCTCACTTGGATTTTTCTCTAACACACTTTAAACTCGATGACTGACTGCTTCCAATGTGTAACTGAAATATGTACAACAAAAGGAAACTTTGGATTAAGGGAGTAAAATACATGTTTTCAGATGAAATGCTAAAGGCTCTGGGTCCTTCTTTGAAGCCACAAAATGCAGCTGCAGATGTATCTTCTAGATTCACACTCGTTGTAGAGTGCTTGGGACAACAAATTTCACAGCCTACCAACCAAGCTCAATATAGAGAAATGGAAACAATCCAGCTGAAATAAACACCGGGAAACAGTTATCTGTTTATTTAAGCAAATATAAAACTATCCGTTTGCAAATCTCATTAGGCTTGCATAACTTTCATTTCTATTATATTTTACCTTTTACCAAGTCTTATTATCTCCCAGTGGCCAAACAGGTAGAAGCAAGTAGAATGACCAGTCCCTTCTTTAAATAACATTAGAAAGCTTTAAAATAACAGCATAGCTTATCGGAATGGACACATACAAACATGAGTTGCAGAACAACAGATATATATATTTCACACTATATGTATGTAAACATATATTGAAATAAGTGGGAGAAAGCTTTCAATTTGTCTAGTGATTTTTCAGTAGGCAAGGAGGCATAATTATAAGGAGACCACTAAAGCGTTTAGAATGGTATAGTTTATTGGCTTAAGCTCTAGGAAGAGGGTTTTTTTTTCTTTTTACTTATTGTTACAGAGTCTCCTCATTTCAATCTGACAACATACAAGGGCCTTTACATGGCATAAATTTAATTTACTCTCACGAAAGGCCTTAAGATGCTACCAGAGCTGTGTGAAGTAAATACCAGTCTCCCTAAAGCGAACGGCAGATTTGAGGAAAAAAAGCTGCCACTAAAACTGGGGAAAGTAGCAAACAGTTGTTTCACTAATCCAAGTATCCTGAAGAAAAATGAAACAAACAACTAAGAGCTTCTGACGTAATCTCTTATAAAGTGCAAAATTAAAGTTTTAGTAGGCTGAAAAAAGTGAAGTATCAAATAGAACTATGATTTTTTGAATGTGGATTGTATTAGGACAAGTTCTTTGCTACGTTATTTTTGAAGACAATATTTAGGCCAAAAAGTGAAAAAGCTGCTAGGGCCAAGATTTAAGAAATACCGTTCATCTTTTAAAAAGCAGCAGGGGCAAATGAATGGCCTTTGTGCTTTTAACTGTCTTGTACTACCTCTCGGCACTTAGACTTTTAGATATTTAACTCTAATCTAGTCAGCAGCTCTATTGAGAGAAGTCCCTATTAAAAGCCTCCCCATTCATTCAGTAACATTGTTTAAAGTTATATATGAAGCATACAAGAGAAACATTACAAACCTCACACACAACTGAGATGAAACTTTAAAAGATGTTTCTTATGTAGATTGCTGCACTGCATGACTTCTGAACTCATTTCCATCTAAACTTAAAAACATTTATATGCTATTGATGTTCAATGAAAACAGTTGGAGATGGATGAGCGAACGGTCAGATGAAAGATACCAAAATGTCAGACAGCCTACCGACTGTTGTTGCCATGAGATCCAACAGTCAACATCAGTCTGATAAGCTATCCGACAGGATGGTACAGCCATGGAGATGTCACGACGGTTGGCAACACAAGAGGACATTCAGGCAGGATTGAACAAAATACATATTCCCACACCTTGCTCGAGACCTGCCCTAACCTAACACAGGGATAAATCTAACCTAAGCAAGAGCAAGATCTAACCTACTTTGTGCTCATATGCCACCTTTTGATAACACTAATTGAAAGTCAAATTAATTCTTGTTACTTACCCCTAGGATAAAAATAAAAAGCAGTAGTTCAAATTAACATATATACAGTAGCAGTGGAATGGATATCTACTTACTAAAGAGGGAAAAGATCCATTTTAGTATTGGTTATGTTCACCTGCATTAGAACTGGAACACACACTGATTCATAACAATGTTTTAAAAATATCTGACTTTTAAAAAGCCTGAATTTAAGGTTCTCTAAGGTTCTCTGCATCATTGCTGGGATTGACATCAAATCTGTTTTCAGCTGGAATCTTTACTCTTCCCCCCTCTCTTCTCCTTCATTGCCCACGGTGCTGTGATCAGTGGCAAGCATCTGAGAAGAATTTATGGTAACAAATATCGCTAGCTATTTAACTTGCCTATTTTAACCAGTGAGCCACACTTCAAGGAAGTGACATGCTTTCTACTTCCTTCTGCTAAGTAAGAAGTTCTTAAGAAAAAAGAAGAAAAAGGGACAAAGGGCTTCAGCACCATTTGTGCAGGAAGGATGAGTAAAGCATGCGATTCATGGGATTAAGGCTTAATAAAGAAACTGAGCATACAAAGTGGACAGGAAAAGAAACAGCTTAAAAAGACTGACACAAGAAATTCTGGAATGATCAAAGATGACTTTATAAAGTTTTATCTTCATTCTAAATATACAGAATAAAAAATGTCAGCTTCAGCATTTTGACATCAATCATCTGTGCTAACATCATGAAGTTTAAGAGGGTGGCTTTTCCAACCGAGAGCACGTGCAATGCAATGGGACACTGGAGAATTCAGGTGGAATAGCCTTACCATGAGGGACATGCAACAGTTTGTATCCGATCTGTATTCATTTATATACATTTTGATGGTCTTGAAAGTTATGGAAAAAGCAAAACAGCCACCCTTCAAAATAAAAAGTTACCCTTAGGGCAGTCTGAAGTTAAATCAGGAAATGGAGAGTATTAAATCAACATTTTTGGAAGTAATTTGGATGGACAACATTTGTGTTAAACTCCATTCAACATTAGTCCATCCCATATAATACAACTCAGACATGTAAAGCATTTATACCTTACCTTAACATTTATAAGTTTGTCAATGAATGTCTGCTCTAATATCCAAATTACTTTCAAAATTAAATAAAAACTTGTTATAGTTGAAAATTGATGTTAAAAACTTTTCCCCCATTTTGAATAATGCTGATTTTTAAACATATGGAAAGATGTGTCATTTTTCGTGTCTGCTAAAACCCATTCCAAGGTTTTTTTCCCAAGCTTATTTGGTTTTTTCTTCAGAGTACATCTTCTGCTGCAGTCGTTTGGCATAGCTCTGGGCCATGGAGTTGATTATAGATAAGATAAAATAACAAACCATGACAATCACCAATTTTTCAAACATCCACGACAGCCAGTTTTCCCCCTGAAGAGACAAAGACAAAACAGAAGAAGGAGGAAAATGATGAAGATTAGTGGACAGCACAATGGAGAATTCTCCATTTTCGGTGTGAAAGGGAAAAGCCTAACCATTTTTTTAATTATGGAATTTATCAAATTAAAAACAGGAACCAAGTGCAAGCTCACAGGATTCCTGCAGGTCTCTCTGTAAAGTTGACTTTAGTCCCTTGAAAAACAATGCAGGAGGGCTTGCCAAATACACTGCAGGGCAGATGATGAATCCTTGATCATTACTAGTGTGCTAGTGAAGTGATTTATTATTCCTAGTATTGTTTTGTCTTTGCTAACAATTCATAGAGTTCAGAATTAGCAACGCCTGACTGTCATTCCCTGTCGTGTTCATTGCAAAGAAAACAATAAGGTCATTGGTTAACAATGTTTTTTTCCTAAACTGCATATACTGTGTTATCTTCCAATTAGTATCCGATTCTTCTGGTGTCACTAGAAGTTAATGCGATGACCTCGGCAGTCCCACTTCGAGCGTTTTCCATGGCTACTCTTAACTTGTATTTTTTTGTCAAAGGAGGGCAGCAATGCACTGCACAAAAATTACTTCAATGTGCATAAAAGGAATCTGCATATTTAGTTATTCCAGCCTGACCCTCCCTAATTTAGTCTCCTTTTTGGTAAGAAACGGGCAAAGAAACATGTAGAGGAGCTACAAGTATTAACTGTGAAGTGCGAGTTAGATTAATGGATTTTATCTAAAAATGCCTTAGTATCCTAAGGAATTTCATGTCAAAGTTGCTTTGTCTCCACTGAAAATTCAGAGTATGTTTTTTAAAATACTTTGTATGAAAGGACACGTCTGCCCCTTTGTACCAACTCTTTCCTGTATTTTTCTTTTCCTTTCGAACACTAAAGGCTTGGGGATTTTGTTTCTCTTATTGGCCATTAAGCCACAGATCCGACTGGCTTCTGAAGTATTGATGCTGCACACAGTTTGTTACCGTTTCACATGTAAATGCAACCTTTTTCTGCTTAAATTTCTCTTTCAAAATAGGCAGCTAATATAGAGGCAAGACGTGCCATTGGCCTTACTTTATTGTTTTCTTTATTCTCCAAGAGGTTTAAGTCCAGTTGCATACCATTACAGTATTATTTTTAATTCCCAGGTTGCTTTTAAAATCAGATTTTTATCTATTCCCTGGGCCACTGCAATCTTTGAAAAACAGAATCAAGAGTTACATCGGCAAACCTGGTGAGTCAAAAGACAGCTGGAGAAGGGAAAAATTAATTGGGGAGGGAGGCAGAGAGGTTCTTACCTGTGGCACGCCACTGTCAGATTTGTGGTGAAGTTTTATCCTCTGAGCTTCCAAATATTCTTGAAATGGCTTCTGAAGAGAAGGACCTATACTTGGAATAGCACTGATGCAAAGTTCATCCCAGAGAGCAAGACAAAATAGGGGAGAAAAAAAAACAAAAACAAAAAACATTTTTTTTTTTAAACTTACCACTTTGACCCAAACAGAACAAAGTTCAGACTGAGCTACAGCTCAGAAGGGCATCACTACTTGAGAAAGCAGATAACCACGAAATAAAGTGTATTTCATCTTTTTATCTGATACTTCTGAAAGGGACATATCTCCCCAGATCCTCAAAAAGTGCTTAAAAAGAAAAATATTTCAGAGCAAACCAGTGACAATACACTGCTGGTAACACAGAAAGAAGCTGTGAGCTAGAGCATTTCCTTAAAGCCAGGGAGAAGCCAGCTGAGGCTGTGCACTGGTGCAGTGCTGAGAATAAAATGAATGACTTCTGAGAAGTCCCACATTTATCACCAGCAGTTCCTGTAAGAACTGGTTTGAACCGATTAATAAGGAAATGACTTGTGCTTGTGTCATCCCTCAGTTAAAAAAGAAACTGCTCGCCCTATGACTTGCCCCTATCTTCTCAAAGAAGACGGCCCCTTTCTCAAACTAAGTCCTTATTAGGACAATCTGTGCGTCATCCTTACCCAAAAAGAATGCATTAGCAAATTCTGCAGGCGCCTCCCACAAGTCAGTGATTAACAAAGGAACAAAGAAGGAACTATGAACCCTGTTCTGAATCATGCCATGGTTTATGGCAGATGACTTGCACAAAAGCTACAATACATTACTAAACACCTTGTTCTTACATTAACGTTAGAAAGATCACGGATACGTTTTTGGAACTAAGAACCCTCTCCTACCTCTAAGGCGTAAAGGTGTTAACGCTGGACAGACTCACAGCAGCCTCCAACTTCCATTCTGCAAATACCACAGCCCAGCCAGACTTTAATCAAAAACGACTTAGGTAATTTTTCTTTAAATCTATACACCATGCTATTTAGCAGGAGGTCCAAGGAGCTTTAATAATTGTCACAACACTTTAAAAAAAAAAAAAAAAAAAAAAAAACTTAAATACTATACAGAAGAAATTACCACTAGCAACAACACTAGCTGAGCTGGCGTGGTGAGAACACACGCACAATCCAAAGGCTCCCAAGGTTTGATCCACACACACACCCCAACACTCCTAACTCCAGCCACAGGAGAGTTCCCATTACTGACAAATGTCATTTTAATTTCAAAAAGAACAGAGATTTCAAATTCTTTTTTTTAATTTTAAAGAAATTAATATGGTCTTCTACATTAAAAAAAGTCACTTAAATTTCAACACTACAGTTTTGATTCTTTACACTACTACTTCAGGGAGGATTTAATAAAACACGCTTCAGACACCAAGACACACACAGACAGCTTTACAAACTGATCATCTCCTCTCCGAATGGGCTAGGTCTCTAAAATTATTTTCCTCAGTCTCCTGATTTGACACAATATTCCCTTTTCCAGGCTAAAGCCCAATTAAAAAATAACAGCTTTCTAATCTTAAGAATTTATGAAAATGCACAGACCGAAGAAACAAAGTAGCTCGCTCTCCTCCACTAAATCTATTTCCTTCAATAGCCAGGGGCAAATAATTTTTTTGAACATATTTACAAAAAAAAAAAAAAAGATTGCTTCCCTCGTGATTCACCATCACGATGATACAACTGGGTGAGTAAATTCTGTGCCTGGACTGGTAAAATTTCAGGGGGGAGAAAAAAAAAAAAGCAGAGACTAAAGCACGTCTATTACACATTTTACACAAGAATATGTCGACTTGCACAAATGATTTCCAGTTTTTCAGAACCGTCCCTCACGAAGCTGACTTTATTCGTAGGAAAAATTCTCCTAATGACTCGCTGATCAGCACGAGTCAGTTTTAAAAATGAGTTACATTTTGAGGTTTCTTTTCTTTTTCAGATGACACTTGGAGGCCCGGAAAAGCTACTGAGAGGTAATAGTTTACTTTTAAACTTCTGCATGATTATGAAATGAATATTTAAATGATGAGAGATGAATGATTAACAGAATGGTTGTTCAAATGCCTCCATTTTTTTCTGAAAACTGAACTAAGTCAGTGCCCAACTAGCATTAAACAACAGAACAAAGACATGAAAACCAAGTTCAGACGGCTTGAAGAGATCCTGCTGCATCAACACTGTATTTCAGAATTTTTTTCACTAAAAATAGTCAGCTTTTTTTTTTCTTTTGTGAGCACGACTAAGAATTAAGTGCACGAGATTCATTTTATTAAAGCTATTTTGAAGAACTGTAAGATCCTGAATGCAAGAACCTTGGATTCTAAAATTCTGCAATGTTTTGCACATTCGCAGAGACTTTAATACCGAAAAAAAGGTGCATAAATTTAAATAAGGAGTAAAATGAAGCAGAGTAACATCTAGAAAACCATGAATCCACAGTACTAGGAATAAAATTCTTGAATCCCATTTCAGTGGGGCAGTATTGGTTACTTGTGCTCTTTTGACAAAATTCAATCATTTAATCAACCAGCTAACATATATGTCACCTAATATCCACAGCATAGCCATCATCGTAGATCTAGCAGTCTTAAAAATCAGTTTTCATTTTATTTAATTACAAACAAGTGAGCGGTAACCCCCTGCAAACCTAGTGAAGTTCAACTCACTAACCCTGTCCTTGTCAAAGGAGGAGGGGGAAGACTTCAGTATAAATTTTCCAGGATTACACCCAAACCAGACACAGGTACACAGGCAGAAGGAGCAGATTTGCATCATAATTCTGCGCCACTTAGCAATGACTTTAAGATACACCTTCAAAAGACTGCTGTAGTTTCAGGAGTCTAGATGCAAACCACAGGCATATTTACACATCCGACTTAAGAAGGGAAGATGGCTGGAAGATAACCCTGTTTGTAGAACAATCTAAACCCAATTCCTTGCATTTTCCTTGAAGGATCAAGCCTATTGTCTTTCAAATAAAGAATATGAAAGGATAAGAAAATAAAAGGACCTTAGTGCACAACAGAACTTCGCTCATCCACACTTTGTAGTCTCTATCTGCCAAAACAAAACACACAAAGAGCCCCAAACACACAACCTGCTCTCTCTTCTTAAAGGCTTAACATGTAGGTCTTAGTGAGCTGCTTAAGGGCTTCAATTTAAAAAATAAAATAAAATAAAAAAAAGGTCATTCACTAGAAGTTGTCTGTCAACATAAGCCATGAAACACATTTCACCAGTTGCTATCATTGTTATTAATGAATTTTGCACCTAATCAGCAACAAGGATGCACTGCTTGGAAGAGAGGTGCTGTTCCTGCGTATTCTGTCCTTTCAACAAAATTTACTTGAAAAACAAAAAGACGAGCTACAGTTTTACCACAAGATTCAGAAAAAAAATGCTTTGGATTTTTTTTCTTTGAGGAAAAAAAACATCTGAAGAAATTTTGATTCAGAAGAAATTTTAGAAACAGTTAACATTAAACATCATTTTTTGTTTTAATTCATTTCTGATTCTCTACTAAAATTGAATCTTTCACAAGGAATTGAAACTGAAAACAGACTTCCAAAAAATTGCACTAGCCTTTGGTACAGCCTAAATTCATTAAAATCATAACATTTCAGTAGAAAACATTACTTGCATTCTAGTACTACAACACAAACACCCATTAAGAATTTTGCTTCACTGAACAAAACACTGCTGAAGCCTGGTTTCAGAAGTATTACCTGGCATTTGTAATTAAACAGATGCATCTGCTTTTTTTTTTTTTTTTAAGAGCCACAATTTCTACCCAAATCAAAAATTATATAGCTTTTTTTCCCCCAACAAATAAAACAAAACTTCACATCTATTTGAAGCACCACACTACAGAGATTCAGCAAAGCTGTTCTAGGATTAGTTTAAAAATTACACCATGTACAGATTCTGACAGTATGAGTCCTAAAACTTCTATTCCAATTACAGCAAAATTGTGTTTATTAAAATACACTGTACAATTTATTAATTTACTTTTCAAAGAATGACTGTCAATATTTGAACCTCAAATGCATGTCACTAGTCATGAAGTGGTAGGGAAAATTTTTGGGAAACTTATCTTTTTAACAGAATCTTTGGAACCACAGGTAGGAGTTTTTTCAAATGGACGGGGATGAAGCACCACACCACAAGGCGGGAAAAAAAAAATTCTCTATGCCAGCTTAACAAAAAGGAGAAAGTTATTCAGTACTTCAGTCAATTGCATTTTTACTAATATTAAAAACACTTCTTTAAAACCATTTAATCATGATATTCGCACTTCTGAAAAGCCTATTTTTCCTCTTACAATATACAACCTATACTTTAAGAGTATAGGTTACTCTTGAGTTATTGAAATTTCATAACCTATGCTTTTAGAGTTTGTGAACGCTCAAATAATTACACGCTGTGCTAAATGCTGAAGTACAGTTCTCTATCAAATGCTGCATTTTTGTATTATTGTGCTAACATTTCACAAAAAAAAAAATCTATCAGTCCACAATTTAGGATATAAAGTTCCCATCTTATAAAAACCTCTGCACATGTGCATATTCGCCTACTTTTTCAGAGAAAAATGTTAGAATTAGCAAGTATTTTCAAGAAACACTGAAGTTGCCATTGTAGACCCACATTTTAGGAACATTAATATGGTGGGGTTTTTACTGCTGATGAAAGTTTCTCATTTTTAAAAGGCCTCTATCAGCAAGTGATTAAGCAGCTGATTAAGCAGTTCTTAAACTCCATTTATTTTGATGGAAATTAAAAATATAAATAGGAAGTTCAGTGGCATTCAGTTCTGAATTTTGTACCCTATTCAGCAGCTCGTATGAACAACTGGAATCGGTCCCCAGTTGTGATGATCAAGAAACATTAAGCACTGCGGGTTTGAAACCATGGAAGTCCATTTTATGGACTATATCATGGAAATAATAATCTGAAGGGAAAGGAGAACACAATAATTGAATAGATGGTGCAAACAAGCCACCAGGCTCCCAGGCTGAAACACACCGAAGCCCTGCTTGGAAAGGTGATGCAATATTGAGTCACAACCCCATTTTATGGATGATCTCTCTAATATCCACAGCTGTTAATTTGGAAAAACCGTTTAACTGTTAACGTGGGGATTGATTTTGTCAGACTCTGGCATGCACACTTTGTCCTCGTCTGGGCCCTCTCAGGGTCTGGGGACAAACAGGGTCGTACACATTTTGCTCAGATTCAGCTATTTGGGTTAGTCCAGCTATAGAAAAACATCCTTTTAGGAAATGCCAGCACTACAATTCAAAATGAAGACAACAGCGAAAGAAATTTTGAAACAACAGAAAAACAAACCATGAGGAAAACATCATTGTGCGTTTTGTCAGCACGAACCCTGCACACATCCAGTATCTCAGCCTGCGGTCCTGGAGCAAGCATGGCCCAAGGCCAGAGATTATCTGCTTCTACAAAAAAGGGAGTTAAGTGGCGCTGAAGAATGTGACAAACGAAGGAGGGAGTGTGCTGGCATGGAGACCTCCCTCCCAGTACCTCCAACTCTTTTCTTAATAATTTATTTAAATCGGACTAGCTATTGACAGCTAGGCCAGAGGGCCAAAGCAAGGCTTTCACCTTCCAAACAATTATGCAAAACATCATTAAATCATCACACCCAACACCCATTCCTCCCACACAGTTTCTCTGTACTGGATTCACATTTCTCCATTCCCCTGTGAGAACACAAGAAAAACCCATCCTGAAGCTCAGAAGCAACACGGCATGCAGGAAGAGGCACCACATGTGGTTATTTTAGCCATCCCTCCCTCAAAAGAAACTGGAAGTTCTGCTCCAGCACGGTATCAACTTCTCTGAAAGTTGGACATTTGATGAACTATTGAAAAATAGATTCCAGCGGAAATATTTTTATGCCACGGGACAATTAGCAAAGCTGATTAATTTGCGTACCCTGTTCGCTGTCTAAACAGAGCACCTTTCCTCCTGCGAGTTATCTGAACCTTCAATGGTTAATTTTTTTCCAGACAGTGATCTAAACAGGCTTAACGGTTAGTACTTTAATGAGCTGTCATTTCCTGTGCTGATAAAGATTCTCACAGTATTTAAACCATCCATTTCCCCGAGGCTCCGCCAAGACCAGGACCCTGCAGTGACTCAGAGGGGACCTCAGCCTGACTCAGCCCCGACCGACGATGCTGCAGCAAACCCGGAGCCTCCGCAGCCGAGCCCGGGCTGTCACCGCGGGAGCAGCCACAGCCCCGGGCGGCTGTCACCGCCGCTCCGGCCTCGGAGCAGCTGGTGAAACTCAGGTGTTATCTGCGTTCAGTGTTCTAAAATTGCAGAAAATAAATCTGGTTCCTGGTCAGGATCAACAGAAACATTTGGGGGGTTAAAAGGCTACTCGGCAGATTCACTTGCTTGATGAGATGAAGAAGGAAAATACCGTATTTGAAGATTACTAAGCTAAAATTGTTACACGCTTGACGTCATTTATACCTGGAGCTACGCTCCAATACCCACGTTAACCAAGCTGTCTGCAAAACATTTTTTTCTTGGGACATTCTGTCATGTTAAAATCGATGCTTTCAAACATAGGAATTGCAACATCTCTGAACTGCTGGTTCTTAACTGCTCAATACTGCTCTTTGTAAGGGAACTTCTATTTGTACTTTAAAGATATATTTTTGTGCACAATTTAGGAAAAAAAAGCTTGCTTGTTCAGAGTTAAATCCTACAAGCCTTTTGCAAATAAACTTTTATAATTCTGTTGTGATCCACTGGAAGGTTTTCAACACCAAAGCTGCTCAAATTTCATCCACATCTGCATCCCTTTCAAGACGCTAAAGCCTTTTTTGTGCAGAGCTGATCTATTGTGTACAGGGGTATTATGAGGGCGCAGTCCCACAGGTTTCTGATATACTTCTGGGAGGAGAGCCATTGATTTATTGTACCAAGAAATGTCAGGTGTATCGGTGTAACCTTCCAGCAGCATTTCTCTCAGGAGATTTTGAAGTCACTGCTCAGTTATCCATGTTCTCAGTCACCTCAGGTAATTTTTGGTTGAATTCTACTACACAGGTTTTATTTTAAATATTGATTGGAACCTATTTTTCAAAATATCCTTTAATGAAGACGCCAGTTCAACAGGATATGGACTTTCTGGCAATAGATGCAAGACAAAGGTCCACCAAGTCAGAAGGTGTGGTTGGCAGATTGTGCCTGGCCCCTTCGACGCTGGTCTGCCCAGAGCAGAGCAACATGAAGCAGTGGAGATGAGCTGGCAGAGGCCATGCTACGGGGTCATACCCTGCTGAAGACCCCAAAAACCACAGGCAAACACATGGCACCACGTGAATCAGAAAAAGGGCTCTTCCCACCCCAGGACAACTGGTTTCTGGTGCAGCCCTTTCTATCACTGCAGCTTCTTGACTTACATTCTGAAGAAATAGCCTAAACCTATATTGTATATAATTTTTGAAAAAAATATACAATCTTTAAGCAAAGTTTCCAGTTACATCAGTCACCATGATTTCATTTGTACTTTTTTCGTGAAAGGAACATCACGCTCCTTACAAGAATCAACTGAGATTAAGTTGTGAAGCAAAGAATTATGGCACAATAAATAGCAGCAAACTGGTTTGTCAAGGCAATGGTTCAACTACCTGTTACCAAAAAACTGTTCTTCCTTTAAGACATGCAATGATTCAAACTGGCCTGCATAGCTGATAAGCATGAAAATCTGTTCCACAAAAATACCAGGTTAAGAAACCCTTCGGAAGTACTGATATTTTGGGGTAGATTTTGAGGTTTGAGTTTGGTGAATTACACTGCACACTGATAACATGTCTCACCCACAGAACACGGCACTAACAAATTAACTTTTAAAAATCTGTGGAAGTATGCAATTATTTTACATCCATTTCACTGGCTTCTATTTAAACTTCAAATTAGTTTATTGACTCAGTTCATTAACTGAATAGATTAGCTTCTACGCCTCTTAAAATTAGCAAGGCATTGTTTGCTACAGGCAGTTGTTCACTCATTTTGCTAGAAGATAACATACCTGGTGCATCATATGAGCACTTCTCAGTGTTCATGCCTCCCCTTTGAGTAACTATCACAGCCTCTGTAATTAAGACCTTCTGCAGCCTACCTGAGTTTATCATTAACTTAACAATAGTCAGAGGGAATCTCTCTGCCCGCAGGGTGGGATTTGTCCAAAAGGGATGCAGCCGTACCACTTGCCACTGAAGTTCAGATGTTTCTGAGGTGACGGCCACGTGCTGTCTAATGCTATATAAAACATGTTTATGATTTTTTTGGTTGTCTATTGAAGTTCTAAAGTTATTAGCTCATTTTCACAAAATATGAGCAGAGCATGCTGAATTAAAAAAAACAAAATAGATTTTTTTCTTTCTGAACATTCACCCAGAATTGATGGCAGGCAGTTTTGTGGATGATGTGTGCTTTGAGAACTATTTCTTTTAGCAGTTTTCTGGGAGTTCTTAATCCGCATTTGAAACTGCCACTTCAAAGAAAATATGATCATGCTTAAAAGCAACATGCTTAGTGTGACTTCATAAACAATCCTGCAGCTGTAGGTAAAAAAAATTAAACTGAAAGATTTAAGAGCCAAAAGAAAACCCACAACACACATGATAATTAAACATTTTAAATGGGCTAGGTTTGGCCTAAAACCAGCACAAAATTATTTTACATGGACGATCAGTAAGTTAAACTCTTCTTTAAGTGACAGAATACAAGACAAAACTCTTACACACAATCTTTCCTTACAAAAGCTTATGAACATAATACAACCTGAGAGAAAACATTATCCTCTTCTAGCATTTTAGACAGCAATAATACAAATTTAAACTATTAACTGGTAGAGCAGGTTGATAATTACTAGCCTCATGTGAGCTACCAGTATCTCTGTAATCCTCTTCAGCTTTGCTTTCAAGACTCTTGCTAACTTCAGTTTCTTAAACGCACCCATGCCTCCTTGTTCCTTCTAGCATGGCTTGCTGCAGCAGAGCTGCCATTTGCCTTCTGCTGCCACCACCCATCCTTCTGACCTTTTTTTTTGTACACTAGCTACCACCAATGTTTTCAAAAATTTTTTGTAAACAGCTTCTTAATTTCCTGCCACATTTTCTTTTCCTTTTCTTTCTTTCTTTAATTCATATAAAGAGTATTTTATGATCATTTTGTAATGGAGACCTAGACAAAATTGTAAAATGAAATTACCCTAAATTATATTAAAACAGCCTGGTTATGGCAGGCTTAGTGTGCAACGCCAGCAGCATCCAGTAACAGAAGTAAACAACTACTGAGCTATGGGCAAGGTCTGCAGGTGAATCATTTTTGCTTTTTGACTAAGACTCATATAGTTATCAAGAAATTCTCTCTGGCTTATAAAATCAAATATTCTCAGACTTTATCTCATAACTTAATCTTCTGTCTAGATTTTAGTTATCCTGTATATTAATATGTTCATTATTTTAAAGTATTGTGCCTAGACATTTCCTATTGTGTATGAGCAATATCCCAGACAAAAAAAAGTCTTAAGTCATTGTGTTGGATAGAATTTGATTAAAATAAAGTTACCAACCATTAAATAGAACTAGATTTTAATTTAATAATAGGGGACTTAATGCAAGCTATTGTTTAACATGTTTTATACTCTGCTCTAAAAGAAATTGATGAGGTAATGCTAGCAGACAGCTTGAGAAAAGTCAAGGATACCAGGACATTCCAAAAATCTTACTGTCTCCCGAGAACATTTTTTAACTCTGACATCAACCATCTAATAAAATCTGAATCCAGCAGAGGTCTTGTGAATGCATTCGAAGTAATTCGATGCAAAATTATCTCCAAGACAGATGAAGTAGGAAAAAACTACTAGTTTTGGCTCAAAGATTTGCAGGAGAGTAAATCTTTGGAAATATACCTTACCTAGTAGCAGTGCTGATCAAAAGTTAGTAATAAATTGTTTGGTGTGATTGATACTAAGAAAAGCTAACTAATGATGGTTAAAAGTAGCCACTTTTTTTTTTTTTTTTTTTTTTCTTTTTTAAACGTTCAAAGCGACAAATTAATTTTGAAGTTCGTTACAAACCGGACACCCAATCAGAAGATCAGGAAGTACTAAAGTCAGGATTTGTTTCATTAGTGAAATGCCCTAGAATGTTTCTTCTGACACTCCTTTTTCCTTGTATAGCATTACTACTTCAAGTTTACATATTTTAAAAGGAATTATTTCCAGACATTCCTCCCCTGAAACTGTTCTTGAGGAGTGTGGCTTTTTGGTTTTTATGTGAAAATAGTTAGTACAGTTCGGATAGCAAAGTGTCAATCAATTTGCCCCATATAACAAGTGAAAGACCTTGGAAAAGTAGAAACACCTTAGAATTTATTTTATGGATCCATATTAAGTATCTAGCTTAAACCCTGCCCCCCCCCCAAACCCCACAACAATAAAGCTTTCTATTTAAATGTTAGAGACTCACATTTAAAACTTTAAACCTGCATCCCTGACATTAATCTGATCAGTGTACTGAAAACAGGCAGTAGCTTCCCCCCCTCAAGAACACAATTGTTCCTTTGAACAATTAAGGATGAATTTTTTATGAAATCCATATAATTCGATCTAGTTGCCTACATTTAAATTAATGAAGTTGCATACTTTGTTTACATTCAAGCAGTTTATGAAGCTTCTGTATGGTTAGAGAGGCACTGTTGCGATGTTATTTGCTAGATTACCAGGCAGGAAATCTTAACATCAACAATGGATTCTAAAATTACACAGAATTTCATGACTGAACAGGTAGATGTGAGGCAAAAATCTAACACTTCATCATCAGTGTCCAATCTTCATTCAAACCCACTGAGGCAACATGTAAGTATGTTGTTTTAATTGTCTTTTTTTTCCCCTAACTGTTGTTAGCTGGGTTTTTGCTTAGTTTTCTTGTTTTAAACTGAGATTTTAACTTAAAAAATAAAATAGTAATCAATTACTAAAGAACTCAGCCAAAAAAAAAAAAAAGACAAACTTTCTCAAAATCTGAACAGTTTATCCATGAAAACTATCATTTCTCCTATCAAAAACCAAGTTTAATAGAATGGAGATAAAACCCTACACACCAAATTTCTCATTCAGACTTTTTATGAGAGATTTAATATTTTAAATGTATAAGGTAGTTCAAATTATGGAAGATATTTATTGTCACCTTGGGACACTGCATAAATCACAACAGTTCTTTCATTTTTTGTCATAGGATCACACTACAACATTGAAGAAAGTCCATAAAAAACCAGTCTATTTGCAGCTAAAAGTGTAGCGATCTATAATTGGAAGAGCTGTATCGTATTTCTGGGTGAAAGTTAGCTGTTGGTACTATATATTCAGGCCGTCTGACCTTCAGTGCTATTATGTTTCTTGAAGTACTTGAAGCCTTTGAGGTGAAGAATGAAGTTGCAAATAAGACCTAAATTATGTGTTGGCCAAAGCTTGCACTTCGAAGCAAAGCACAATTTTCCGCACATCTAATTTGACTCCTCCAGTATTTTTCCACTTAATGAGCAAAGGTATTACTGTGTTAAAGAATTACTCACCCGATTAGGGACACCATCTGCTCCACTATATGTTTGCTGAATGTTATAATAACGAAAAGTTTCTGTAGGAAGGAAAACATCAGTTAGAGAAACATTTGATCAAAAGGGAAGCAGAGACAATGGGGTACAACAATTTATGTTCCTTTCCAACCAGACGGCTTCTTCAGCACTCACACATAGTTTTCCCTTCTCTTTTCTTTCAAGATCTTTATTTTTCAATACTTTTCAAAAAGAGGAGAGAGAAAAGCTGTTTACTTTATTATTTTATTTCCTCATAGATTTCATTTCTTGCAATGTTTTTGTAGCCTGTGCTACTAACCATTCGCATCTTCCCCAAACTTAAATTCCCAGAAGCTCAAGGTCACTTTACTCTGTCAACAATGTTCTAATGGAAAAACAGTCATCACTGTGCAGAAAAAAATCACATCCCCTTACACAAACACATGTACTTAAAGATCACAGAAGTGAAAAATAATATATCTTTTAGTCCCCTCATTCATGTGCTTCAGACAGAAACATAACGAAAAATAGTTAGTGAAGAACAAAGTAAGAGCCCTTGGGTATCTGTCTGTTCAAAAAACTTAGATTGTCACTGTCTCTAATGCAACAGACTATCTGGAATAGAGTAATTTCAGTAAAAGAAACTTCTGTAACACGTAGCTTATTTTGCAGAAAATCCAAATGTCCATAATTTTACCACTCCCTTCTCTTCTAACACAAATTAAAATTTTGTTAAAATAGCCTTTCCTAATTCCACTTTTGTCACATTTGACAGCTTGTTCATTTGCAAAGAGTGAGCAAGACTGCGTGTAGATACATATACACACAAACAGTCCCCACAGTCTCCTTACATCAATTTAAACATGATCTAATAAGCACTGCATTCACTAGTTTGGAAATAAGGGATGTGACTAGAACTACACAAATGATTTTGTGGTCCGGAGGAAGAGGCCAGTTAACAGCAGCTCCAGGATGGCCACTGCACCAGAGTCACTCGCTTCCTGTCTAGAGAAAGATTTCATTAAAAGCCTTTTCCATGAGTCTTACATTTCCTAAATTCCAAATTGCAGCAAGATCACTCCAAAAATCAAGGCTATTGCACAAGAGTTTGCTTGAAATCAAGCATCGCAGAAAAGAGAACTCTAATAGCTAAACGTATTACAAAATAAGATGATTTACCAACTATACAAGACACTGGGAAATATTTTTTCGCTTACATCTGATCTGAGTGTGGAGCACTATAAATTACATAGCAAACATTCTGCTAGCTAAACAAGACAAATAAAATAAGGAAAGGAATATTATACAAATACTATTTCACTTTTCTGTTGCCAGAACAAATTCTAACAGTACAAAGATTTAAAAGCAGAAAAATCCAGATAATACAAAAGTAAGTGTGGAGAAAAAGTTGTTCTATCACAGTAAATGACAGAATTTTCAGATCTATTTATTATTTTCTGTTTAAGGACTGGGCAAAGTAAAATAACCATTTACAAAAAGATGGGAAGAAAAAAAGAGTTGAAGATTGAAATCATCTGTTCAGGGCAAAAGAAAGATTTTTAAGCAGCTTGAGGAGGGTACTAGTAACGAGTAATTTTATACTACTAATAGCTTCTGCTATTTTAATGTAGTGACAAGATTTCCAAGCAACACAGCTACAGGCACTGCACCAGTCCTATGGAGATGCTTAAAAAAAACAAGCCCCAACTGAAAACATTGGTTCTAATCATTACAAATAGAGCGATGTAGTTCATGATATAGCACTAACCACACCGCCACCAGTAAAGAGTTGCCAGGGAATCAATACTTCATCTTTCATTGGACAAAATGGTGACGCATTTTAAAAGCGAGACTCAACATTTTTGAAAGCAACTGGAGATTCTGACTGCCAAATTCAGAATACCTGGTAAGGCTCTGGGTTAGCAAGAAAAACATGCTCCGAAATCAGGCCCTTTCAAAATAATATAGACTAAGGACACCAAAAATTGCTAATCACGCTTGAAAGCTACGGACAATATGCCCAGAGACATACCCTCAGACTGCTCTCTGCAGGGCCCGAAAGGAGCGGGGTTTTCTCTACACACTCAACTGAGATAAAAGGCAGCATTTAAAAGTGCCGCTTAACCGGTAAAGGCTAGTTGCAGTGCTCTTTGAAATGAGTATTTGTTACCAAAAAGGCAAGTTCATTATGAGTACGAAGTCCTTTCAGTCTGGTAAAAACCGTAGGTAAATAACTTGGCTAACCACCAATTTCCTGAGTGGTGTAGGCAGCGAGCTCATTAGTTTGTAGCTATAAATTATTCAGTTGCCTAAGTTTTGAGCATAAGAAGCCTAGCAGATCCTTTATTGTAAATCCTTTGCACCAAATTAATTTCCATTACTTCAGGTCAGGAAGGGAGACTCCAGAATTCATTACGAAGTAACACAGTGTAACAGTCAAAAAAAAAAAAAAAGTCCTCACCCCAGAGCCCTGAGGGAGGTGCAGTACTTGCCTGGATGTGCATTTTAATTACTGCTTTCCCAATCAAGGTTGCACCAAAGAAGGTCCAGAAGGGAACCAGAAAGTGTCCACATGTTATCCCGGCCAGGTCAAACAGAGGGTTTGGAATCTATGAAGAGCAAGGGAAAGAAGTTCATGAATTGCAACACGCACTTAGATGAACAGGAACACGACGGACTTTGAAACTGTGAAAAATGAACATTTTCCCCTTATTCAACTTGATCCAAAACTCTTGTGTCTTAATACTTACAAAAACGTTAATGTTGCAC
This sequence comes from Fulmarus glacialis, assembly GCF_000690835.1. Classification (NCBI taxonomy): domain Eukaryota; kingdom Metazoa; phylum Chordata; class Aves; order Procellariiformes; family Procellariidae; genus Fulmarus; species Fulmarus glacialis. The sequence goes on along the minus strand of NW_009223867.1, from coordinate 45,566 downwards.
CACATAACTTAAGTCTCTGGGATTCAGCTAGACAATGTCCCAGACAATTCCATTCTCATGTCCCTCCTTACCCCTGGATTTTAAAAAAGCTAACAAGTTTTCCATATGAAATGCACAGAAACCACAGTAAAGCCATTTTGAGCAATTTATCAAATTTTCTCACTGACAAGCACATCACTCTTGGAAGCTAGTGTTCAAAGTGATCCCCAGTGATTTCCATCTGAGAAAGTACATTAAAAACTGGCATTTATAGTCATATGTATCCAGTTTAAAAGCACCGATTAGATTTTATTAAGCATATGCATCTCATTTAAAATTAAAAGTTTTTTTTATTGTTAAACTGTTGGCTTGATGTTTGGTATTGTGATTCTATCTGTAAAATATTTTTGAAATTAAACCAAGAAAGTGTCCAAATTCCAACCTTTCACACTTCACATGCAGTACAAGGGCAGACTGTCTGAGTAAACGCATGGGGTATGTGTAATGCACAGTAGCAGTGTATTACTGGGCTAATATCCTGCAGTATTTGTGTCGCTTTGTTACCCAAACAAATAAATAAAAAGTGTAGATTGTTAAAGACCATAAAAGACAGTAACTTTGCAACTGACTGAATGGAAATCTGAAATCTGTGAGAAAGCTTATGAGGGTTATACTTAGCTGTTATAGACTAGCAATTCAAATTTATGAGCACCCACAACACCACCTGCATAGGAAGAAATCTGAAACGGTCTCTAATCATGCCCCGAAACGGTCTCTAAACATGCTCCACTTCAACTAAAATGATTCTTTACCTCTGATAGCTGTCTTAGGCATAGGAGGCTAGTAAATTATTTACTTATACCACAGCCAGATAATTTTGCTCTTTTGAGCCAAGTCTGCTCTAGGTCTCAAGTATGTTCTGTGTTGGTTGGTTTCAGGTTTTTTTGGTAAGTTCACTGTACATTTTAATTACTGCATTACTATCACCACAGAGGGAGAAACATCCTTTAGGTAGGGGTAACTGTGGATATCATCAATACATTAAACATATCACTGTAAAAAGTTACTCAACAAATCCACATTAGGGTATATAAGCAGGCCAGCGAGGTTTTCTCTTTGTTTTTGAAAAAACACACACGCGCGATACTGAGAGTTGCCAAAAAAGCCCACAAAGACAGGAGGGCAAATTCTCACAAGTCACAGCAAGGATCTTCCAGGGCTAATTCTTGCTTTGTTCCCTCCCCAGAGCTGCCTTTACATAGGAATTAAGCTCCAGACAACAATATGGCTTTCTTATTGCCACTGAACTACATTCAGTTGACTTCCCTGGATAAACTTGCAAAGTTTTAAATTCAATTTGACTGTGTTTTTATGTAGCATTTAGAAGCCACTGCTTGACAGACAACAACCTGCAGCTAGGACAGTCATTACCATTTCACAAGCAAGTTCTCTAATCATAAAACATACACCCAACTAAAATACTGTTTAAAAATCCAAAAGTAAGATCGCAATTATAAGGGGGGCAAGTAAAGGAAACACCTTCTAGCATACAGAGAAGCAGCCACAAGCAAGAGAAGCCCTGAAACAAAGCTTTGCAGCTCGTGGGGGAACACACGAATGCAAGGAGCACACGTGAGGGGCTGCCTTCCTCACCTAAAGATGCAACAAAAATGTATAGCTTTGAATCCCTATGCTTTTTCAATGCCTCCGCCACATTCAACCTCACCCTTTTCACTGCTACTCTGCAGTTATTCTGTAAACACATTTACAAATCCTCAAGTGTACTGTGGTGGATTCATGATTCCTCATTCCTCCCCCAACCCAGGGCAGCCTATATATCCAAAAGGAAGCTGGAGCTCAGGGTGCGTTGAAGAACAGCACAGCAAGTAGGTAAGAAGTTAAGCAAATGTTTAAGTATTACTAAGCAGGAACTATGAAGAATTTACACATCACCTCTCATGTTTACCAACTCCTTCCTCATGTTCTCCATTTATCCACACTTCACCTTGTCCAGCCACTCCAGTAACTAACTCATCCCTGCCATCTACAAGCTGCTGTTCTGATTACACAAGACAGACAAAATAGCCTATGCAGTGATGTCTCACAAGATGGTGACTAGAGTAATGAGTCAGAGGCAGTGAAGGAGCAGTCTAAGAGCTTACTGGATGGAAAGATTTAAAGAACAGCTTGTAACCTACGTCTCCACTCTAAACATAAAGACAGTTCAAAAGATTAGTAAACAGAAGTCGTATGCCAGGAACTATAATCAAATTAATTCTTCCTGCTAACACAGGTTACTTACATTTGAGCAAATAGTTAGCACTGTCATCTCTACAATTTAGGAAACTAAGAGAGATGCTAAACAAATGTGGAATTAATACCTCATCAGCTGAGCAGCTGGCTAATGGCTGTGGTTATTCCAGAAGAATGGAATCATAGGGGACCTACACTTCCCCCCTTTACTGTAATCACATTTCTGTGCATCACATCCCACATTTTGAGCGGGGGATGGAAGAACAAGGCACACCATTCCTACCAGTTTTCATTAAGCTTCCAGAAAGAGATTTAAACCTCAAATGGTTCAATATTTTTTCTACTCCAAAAGAACAGTATTCTCCTCCTTAAAACACTCAAATAGCATCATTGGAGGTGCTCGTATCACCTCTTGCTTAGAGAGAAAAAAACCTACAAGTAGTTTGTAGTTCATATAGCCCATTTCAGACTCTGAAACTGGCTTCCTCATTCTGCTCCCCTGGTTCCTGGTGACCCAAAGGTATCTCCAGAACAGATCCAGGAGAATTACTATGGATGGATATCCTGATCAGGATTTATACAGGTAGTTTTCCACTCTTCGATCTGTATATATCTTTGATTTGAAGATGTCAGGCACTGTAAGCTATAGGACATAAACACCTAAGGAAATTATAATATGGTTCCAGCAGAATCTATAGGTAATAATAACACACTTCTTGCTATATCTTGCCAGCTAATAATCTGGGCTAGGAAAGTCCCAACAGGATAACTGTCAGTGGGGCATACGACCTGATCTGCCAAATATCCACTAACACAGAGCAGTGAGCAGCAGCATGCATATGCCTTTGTTAGAGAAGACATGGCCTCAACGTCAAATGCAGGGAGCATCCCTGGTCTGAAACAGAAACATAGAAACTTCTTGAATTTTAAGAATATCTTAGTTCAGTCTCTGGTAGTTTGTCCTCCTTACTCTGACAAGCCTTTAGCATCTTTAGTGAACTGACCTGTTTTTACCAGGTTTCACCACACCATGCTGAACTATAGAACTGTCAGCTGTGCTTTTATGCAGAATGCACTGTGTTTGGTACTAATCTAGGACTGGAGTTTCTCCATGCTATTGTACTTGCCAGTACCGCAACCATTGCATTTCCTTAAGCACCACAGAGAACACAGAAATAGCAAACAAGGCATGAAGATCCATATGGACTCAAATGAAACCAAGTCACATTTCACAGCATTAATTTCATTGCAATACATTCAATCTGCAATTTGTGATTATAAACCTTTCTGTTACTGAAACGAACTTACTGAAGCGCAGGCCAAAATGCCGAAGAACCCAACCCTCTGCACCAGGTTCTGGACAGCCAGTTTAGCCCGGGAAGCAAAATCCTGCAAAGAAGAAAATGAAGCATTAATGAGGCAAAACCCAAAATGAACATACCTCGAAATGTATGTGATTTCAACATCCTCCATGCTATGGGATTTCCTAATTAGCATTTGGGAGAATTTTTAAAACAAAAAGGCCAATTTGAAACTTTGGGCTTAGAGGGAAGAGGGAGAAATTCACAATGCTCAGTGTGAAAATCTGACCACCCACATGTATTGAGTTTTGTTTTTCAAAACCCTGCCAGTGGCACCAAGTTCACACTACTATGGAAACAGGTTTTCTAGTATTTATTTTCCCGTATCTTTGAATTGCCAGTGCTGCTTATACCTTATTCCTTAAACAAGCAAAGGGAATTAATTTGCTTCAATACCATTTACAATGTTAAAAAGGTACTTTCTCAAAACACAAAGCCAGAATATAATCATCCCATTATACCCTGAGATCTTTGCTCTCAAACCCAGGATCTTAATCAAAATAGCTAACGCCAGGTACTCTCTGTAACAGACTTGTAAAGTTCATTAAATCCAAAGAGTTGAATCTAAAATATTTTCAAAGCAACAAAGGTGGCAGACCATATCACATTTGAGCTATTCTTTACAAAAACATGCTAAAAACATGCTGCCTACTTTTATTTTGTGATCACAACTTTCAAACATATTCATGACAAACTCAAGAGTCTCCAAGTTTACCAAATCACAGTAAACATTTTTAAGAGTAAAAATAAAGATTCTAACAAGCAGTTTATTTGAATGTGAGAAGTGAATTTACATCAGAATAAAATTCTTTTGAAGCAAAACTGTCCAAAAAGTTAAAAACAGTGTCAATATTATCTATTCAGGCTTGGCAACAGTAGTTCTAGGAAGCTGAGTACCTTTGGTAATAGCAAACTTTAAAAAGTAATTAATTCTTTTTTACAAACCTATGAATAAGCAATAAAAAGCTGATTTTCCAGAAGCAATGCAATATTCACTGATTTATATTTTGTGGAAAACTATCAGATAAATTTCACAAGGAAGTTACTTTAATCAATAATTAATGAAATTCTAAATTCCATACTTCAAGATAACTACAAGATAATCCAGATGAATTAAATTTATGCAATTTTAACTTTGTTACAATTCTATTGAAACCTTCAATACTATATACCAATGCAAGTAAATTACAATTACTTGACAATGTTCTAGCATATTATTTAAATTCTGAACAGTAGAACTGACATAACTTTCTATGCCAGATTTAAAAAAAAAAAAAAAAAAAATCTGTGATAAGGCCATTTGCTATCTTTTTATATCCCTTTTTCAAGTAGTAACTTTTCTCCATTACAGTCCTTTAAAAATAGTTAACAAATTCTCAAATAAAAAAACCAATTCTTACTGAAATCAGAATAATTCTATTTATTATACTTTATATTTGAAAAAATAACCCAAATTAAAACAAATACTTCAACTTAAAGAAAAATGCCAAATAAATAAGATTTCCTACATCTTACAGTGGGACATTTTTAACCAGAGGAGAATATAGAAACCCTTTTAGAATAGTCTGTAAGGGGTGAATTTGCTAACTTCCGCCAGGAGTAACACCTTGGGATCGTGCATGTCTTATTACAAAATGGAATAGGTGAAATAGTCACTCTTTGTTGAAAACGTCTTCCCCGTATTTTTTGTACTTAACTTCTAGGATACGTACAGTATGCATGAGTGATTAAAACATACTCCCAGTGAGCCTGATACCAAGCACTTGAACTTATGTTAGCAGAAACAGGTCTAGAACATGCCTACATAACAAGTACAGAAAATTTTTTCATGCTTTTCAGTTAAAAGAGTGCATTTTGACACAAATTGTTATGAAGAACAAAACATGATAATTTACCAGTGAACTAAGTCCAAAAATCTTGCAACATCAAGGGCAGTTCCTTCTCAAACTAAAATTCCCTCATCATTATTTCCAAGTTAGTATACAAAACCGAAACAAGTTAATATATGATCACTGATACGGGTCAGCACTAATATACACGTTCAGTCCCACTGAGGATTTAGGACATGAACTGAAACGGATGCAAGACTCTCTTGCAGAGTGTGATCACACAGCTATCAACAAAGGAAATAAAATGCAGCATACTAAGGAGACAACAGGTATCCTAACTCCTTAACCAAATACAAAAGTAGAAATATGTCTTCAGAATTTCTCTACAAATTAATTTAAAATGAAAAAGTGTGTGAAAGCATAACAGTAACGTTGTCCTCTCAACAACAGATTTTCTTCTTTGAAAAGGTGAACTGAAAAAGTAGTGCCTTATGTAGGAATTTCGTAAGATGTCTCTCCCTGTACTCTACAATAAAGCTGAATGTGACCATATTTTCAGTTCCTATTTTGTTCACCATTTCACAATGCTCATGGGGTTAGAACAATATTTTCACTTTTATAAGCCAATAAAGATTTTTTTCACAGCTCCATAAATCTCACTGTAAAGTATCTTTAAAATAAAACACTAAAATCCAATTATTCAAACAGGTCCATGATATATTTCAATGGAAGTTGTTTCTATTCTAATTTTAACATCTTTACCCATTATCTTAGACTGCATTGCTAATACACTGTTGTATTAATTTTCACAAGCTGGAATTGGAAACAAACTCTCTAGCAAGTGACCTATAAATTAATGCTTGCAGCACAGCTGGTTTAATAAAATATATTATAATTATATATAGATTGACTGTATTAACTTAGTGTAAGCACACTGCACCATTTTTCATCAAATTTCTTAAAAATAAACAGCTTCCCTCACCCACATTTCTAGACTGCTGCAAAATTCAAGGCTGCCTTAAAACTAATTATTTCCCTCCAGCTAAAAACATACAATTTTTGTTATAAAACCAATGATGAAAGTGTTGAAAAAAGTGTAACAAGTTTGTCTCTCAAAAAAAAAAAAAACCAACACAACCCAACGTTGGGGCAATTTTTCTCACCTTATTAATTCCTAACTTTCTTTTATAAAAGTTCTTACTCAGAATTTTTCTTCTTTTTTTTTTTTTTTTTTAATTTTCATTGTCTATTACAAAGTACTCCATGGAAAGCAGAGCTATAGTTCTAAAAATTTCAGTCAAGAACAACTAATTTGTTTGCCTTTTTCAAACTTTCTAAACAAGCCAGAAGAGATAAATTAAGGATTTTTTCCCCCTATTTTCTATGATCTAATGTAATCATAGCTACGAATAATTTGCATGGTAATATACACATCAGGGTTGCAACAAAATTATATATTTGCAGTCTCAACGTTTACTTTAATGAAAACAAGTTTAGAAATACTTCTGTTTGGTTGCTTCCTTAAATTTTGTTTGTCAAATCCTTGTGACATCTGCAATAATAAAAAAACCTTAAAAGTTTCATTTCTCAGAGAATACAATAATCAGTTTCACAACTTTTACCTATTTCACAATACAATTTTTCAGTTATAAAGCCTGCACAGGGAACAATCTTTTCTCTACTTTTTTTAAGCATTTGAAATAAAAGTAAAACAACTTTCACAACATACTGCTTTAAAAAAAAAACAAAACCAAAAACAAAACACAAAACAAAAAAGACATAAAAGTTCAGCTACTTACAGGCAAAACATTTTCCCCCAAAATTAAAGTATCTAGACTGGACTCGACTCTCAGCTAATATGATTCATTCTCTATAACATTTCAGGATACTTTAGCTCACTATGTCCCTTTCAAAGATGATTTGTTTTTTTGGTTTGGAAATAGATTTCCTGTGACTGCTACAATACAGGCAAAGGAAGGTTAAATGATTAAACATTACTTCATTGGGTTAATCATCAGATCGCAAGAATTGGAATGGAAATAAGAGGCATAAAAAGGTCAGTGCTGAAATACTGATTCACAAGTCTCAGCTGGCGGCTTGAGGAAGTTTGCTTCATATCTGCCTTCAGTAAAATGGCACATTTTATGGATACAAGCATTTCATTACTACATGTTGCAAAAGCAAAAAACCCTCCCAAACCTCCAAACCTAAAGGGATAGTAAAGAGAAATTACATGTTTTGCTGCTAAGTAAGATTTACCACAATGTTCCTCCTTTAAATATGCATTATGGTACAGCTTTGAGTATAACTTAACATGGACCATTTATCCCTCTGAAAAAGCCCTCCTTCTTGACAGAGTGAGTGGACAATCTTGTCTTAACTGCAAGGCTTCGTCCCATCCCTCTGTTCTATTTTGTTTCCATTTATAATTTAAATCTCTATTTCTTCTTTCTCCCTTCATTGTAAAGTAAGGCGCACAAGCTCTTCTGTATTTGAGCAAAGAACATTTCATTAGATTTAGTTAACAAGCTCGAGAAAAAAAAAAACTTTAAAAATTTTTACTCTTTTCCTTCTATAACACCGATTTATTATCAGAAAACAGAATGATCACCATTTATTGTTGACATTGAAATTGTAAAGCCTTTTTTTTCTTAATCTCTAAGAACAAAGATTGTTGATGGATCCATAGCAAGTAACTAGTTGATGGTTACCAAGCAGCTCTGAATAATCAGCACTGGACTGAATCCCACAGTCCTTACAGAAACAACCCATAAGAATTCGGCAGAAGCTATTTTCTTGAAATACTGCACAGATGGACCTGTAACGGTTATGTAATATAACAGTTTGTTTTCTAACATGAAGTTGCAATCAGTTTTCAGGGGCATCAAGAAAGCTATGACTCCCTATCACAAACCAACTCTTCCTTGCATGCAGTAGTGATGATAGTTGTCAATCTCTGAAAGATACGACACCAAGCTCAAATGATTTGAGGCCCAGAAAAACCTTTCTTCTATCACAATTTTCTTCTGCTGTAAATACGTCAAGCACTTTACAAATATATTGGTAATACTGGTATATTGGTGGATATAGCACAAAGAAGGCGGCCAGTAAAGAAGGGAAGGAATGTATGGGACTAAATTCCATCAGAAGTTCATTGTGCACGTATATTCTCTCCTAGTAAGGACAGTGACTTAATGTAGGATCAGAGGGAAGTCAGTGATGCGATTATTAATGCAATCGCTCAAGCAGGATATTAATTACCTAACAGATGGTAGCCTTAAGAAGTTCAAAATATATTCTGGAAGGCTTGGGAGGGGTTATGCAGGATTAGTTACTCTAATAAAAAACATAATTGTGAATGAACATTAAAAAAAAAATTCAAAGACATAAACAGAGATCTGAAGTGAATGTGTGGCACCTTGATGGAATGGGTCCTCTACAAACAAGAATACTAAAGGTGCTGTAGAGATTTGATCAAGATTTATATTACGGTTATAACATTTACTTACTAGAAACAAAGTTTAATTATCCAAATAATAATCTGAAGAAGAGAACATTTTTTTTCCAAAGATTGAAGACAATGCATGAAGCTACCATCTCAGATTATTAAAATTATAAATTCCTTAACATTTAAAAAGCTGCCTACAAAGACAGTGCTCCTTTTTATGTAAAAATCTGAGTTATGTTAAAAATGAGCTGCACAATATTTTGTTTCTTCTGGCTTTCTATTACAACACAATGGAATCAAACACAACTTATGGGAGAATGACCATTTGTGGTTAGGCAATGAATTCTAGAATTTCAGAGGACTGGGAAGAATTATTAACTCATTGAAATAACATATTAACTGCAGAAGAGCAGTTTTAAAGAAGTTGGATAGCTACCTACATGCTGAGAGGTTACAACATACATCCATGCTAAGAAAGCAGTATATCAGCAATGACGTTTAATGATCAACACAGGAACCTGGAGTCAAGGAGAACAGAGATCAAGATACAGTTGATAGTCATTGCCTATCACTGCAAATAGTTCATTACTCAGTGACCAAAGAAACCATTTCATACCTCTCCTGCAAAACATCAAAGGTAACAGATCTCATGAGTAAGGTTCCAGTAAGTTGCAAACAGGGATATTTTGATAGTGGTTCATGGCGGCACTGATCTCCCACTCCATCAGCTGCAATGACTCTCAACATCTAAACGTATATGGAAAGGGCTGTGGCCCTGGATCTCTGTTCTAGCTTTCTCAAAAATAATTCCAGCTTGATGCAAATAAGGGGCAAACTAAAAGGGGATATTTCCATCTTGATGCCTGGAGAGAAGCGGGTGTAAGAGGTAAGGTTTAAACTTACTTATCACTTGAAACTCTGGGAAAGAAAGGCTCTCTCTTGGAAACTGGGCTGTCAAAAGACAAAGTTAAAAAAGCTTTTCAAGGATTACTGAAAGCAGTTAAGGGAAGGTGGCAGATCTAAGCAAGCACTGGAGTTCGATAAAAGAAAGGTATTTACATACGATAGGCATAGGACAGACATTCCAGATTAAGAGGACTGACTCAAATTCTACGCTCGGGAAGGAAATAAATTCACTTCAAAAGAAGTCTGGGTTTTCTGAGACATTAAATTCTGGAAAAGGAATAGGGTAATCATATAGGAAAGTTACAAGAGAAAAATACGTCCATACTGAAAATGAAAACAGTTTTAGAAAGTACCGTATGAAGAAGACTGAGTGGCAATAAAACAGGGCCCTTGACTTTACAGGCTTCACCAAAGAACTGTGGAAAGACAAGAGAGCAGCACCTACAAAACCTCATTAAATAGCCTATGTCAGAGATTTGAGAACTTAAAGCTAGTAAGATTTCAAACCATTATTCAGAGTATTTGTAGGCAAGGATGAGCATACGGTAGGTACTACATACAAATCCCAAGTCAACAAGAAATCAAATATACAGGTGAATTCTTCTACTAGCCTCTCCTAGGACAAAAATACTGAATACAGATTGTTGAGGGAAATGCACAGATTTATTTCCACATCTGTTTGTGTTCAAATTCTTGAGGTTGATTGCATGTTAAGGGGTGATGCGGCAATCCACAAAGATAATCGGAAAGATGCTCATCTTTGGGACTTTGTAAACTCAGACATATGAGTAACTACAATTAGTTCTTGTGCCAGAAAAATTGAAGTTTTTCCATAGAAAATCCAGTTAAACCTATTGTCCTCATAATCAGATTTTAACACTGCTGTTAGAAAAGAAAGACGTAAGAAGCCATAGATAGAGCCGCGTGCAGAGCTGAACCTTCGCAAGTCATATGGGAGCTGAGCATAACAGCATGAAGTGTTCATTCCAACAGCAAGCTTTGCTTTCCCTGGTCATTTAATTTTAACCTGTCTTGGAGTAAAAGTGTGAAACTTCCGAGTAATGGATCCATTATGTGGTAAATAAGACCTCGCATTAACGTGAGTAGGAAGGATGTCAACCAGCTCTGGATCAGACAGACTATTAGCATTAGGAACTTCTAGATATTTTCTTCATTTCATTAACCTACTGTACTATGGTAAGAACATTTTATTTCACTCACTTCTCCCTCTCCCCTAGACCTTGGGAGAAGAATCAGTGAATGCTTCTTCATAATAAACTCCATCTCAAAAGCTTTAGTTTCAAGATTTTAGACTGTTACAGTCCAACATCATGTTCAACTTTGGACGTGATATACCAAAATGAACACATATTATAGAGCTCAACGAGTTAGCAGGCACTCTCAAACTTAATGCCAGCATTTTCCTCAACTAGAACTGAAGCTCTCAGACTTCTATGTAAAAAGTCCTTTTGCTTCACACTGTAAGAATAAAGAAATTTTGTAAAGAATAAGACACAATTAAAGGAAACAGTCTGAAGGAAGAGGAAGGAGCGTGTCCTTTCAGTCTTACCAGATCTGTCCTATAGAGCAGTAGCCCTTTTAACCACATCCCCTGCCACCTCTACTCCTCAATTCAGGTCTATGCAGCAGCATGAAGCAACATGTCCCCTTTGACACTTTGCAATTTTATAGTGGTGCACAAAAGCACAAAATAAAATTTATTATTTCTTTGCTTGCTAAAGAACTACTTTCTATTCACATCTTGTAGGAGATCTGGCACTGAGCAGATCCTGCAATCTATTTCATGGAAGAGTTGTCAGTTTGGCATGTCAGGGAAGCAGCAGGGCCGTTAGGACAGTCCAGTGTTGGAAGAGATTACCCAGAGAGGTTGTGCGGTCTCCAGTCTTGGAGGGCTTCAAGACCAGACTTGACAATGCCCTGAAGAACCTGAGCTGATCTCATAGATGACACTGCTCTGAGCAAAAAGTTGGACTAGAAACTGCTTCAGGTCCCTTTCAAGATGAATTTTTCTGCAACGAGATACTGGCAGCCACCTACAGAGAGAAGAACAAAGTAAAAGAATATCCTATCGCTGGTTCTCACACATCAGCCATTGACCTCTGCAGCCTTTGCTTCTACAGTTGAAAGCATACGCTGGCATTGCCTCCACCAACGTACTGGTTGCCTAAAATACCATTGCAGCTGCACAGTGAGTGCTCATTTATCTCAAAGCTACAATTGCAATTAGTTACTGTGGCCACAGGTCTGCCGATCTAGTTACAGTGGTGTAACAAGCAATTCCAGGATGCCGTCAAATTTTTTCATCCATTACAAATTATCAAGTCCTATTTCTGGGGGGTTTAAGATCCAGACATTGTAAGGAAGGGCTCACAATTGCTGGAACGAAGCAAGTTATTGCTTTGGTTTAGCCACCATCATCAAGAAAGGAAGCAATTTTTGATAACCAGACAAATAGATTGACCTTTTCAATCCCTGACAAGCAGAGCCAAAGTCACCAGCACCGAAAAAAATACACTGTTCCTCCACAGAAAAGTTATTTCTAAGTTAAGGAAGAAAACCCATGCACAGAAAAACCATGTGTAGAATAAAAGTGAACAATTTCTTACACAGCTGACAAATCCTTTTGCACACACAAGTCTTCCTACTCAGCCTAGCCAGCAGATGTGCAATGCTAAGCATACCTCTCGCTTGTTCTCCCTGGGAAGTAGCAGAAGTTCCCAGACAGCTTAGAGAAGTGGTCTGCATACCAGACTCTTGTACAACACAGATATTTAAACAGTGTCTGGAGCAGGGGAAAAAAAGTAGCCATTTTCTTGATTATGATACCATAATTAATTTCTATCAGTTATTGAAGGCTCTCCCTGAAAAAATATTTTTGAAGCAACTTATCTGACCCAAACTTTTGATCATTTATTGGTCTTTCTCAGAACACTGGGGGGTGAAATATCAAATATTTAGGACCAAATTGTTCCCCTAGAAACTTGTGTTGAGCATCCCCAACACACACAGAACAGAGGATGCAAATTCAATGGCAGAGTTCAACTAACCGCTTCTCCACAACTACAGTGCAAATGCAGCTTGCAAGATTTCCAGTAAACTTGGTGACATTCTTTCTGAAAAGGTTCATTTCTGTTGTAAAGTGAGAGATTTGTTGCTGAAAAAATTCCTCTCAGCTAAAATCCTAACATTGGGTGAAAATATTGCAAAATAATCCAGATTTCTTCAGTGGCTTGATAATTTCTGATTTATGTAATTACACACTAAACATTAAAACAATAGAGGGCCGCCTAAACGAGTTTTAGGGAACAGGCGTTATCACAAAGAGCCGTTCAAAGAAGAATGTGAAAAAGTCATCTCTAGATTACCATTAGCAACCGTAATGTAACGCTCATTGCTGTTTTTTCCTTATCTGTAAGCAGGTGTGCAAATGAATAGAACAATGCAGGCACAAGACTGCCCTATTCTCTTGCCAGTGTCCAAAGAAATCCAGCAAGGAGGTGGCTTACACATTTGTTACTCATAGCTCCTATTGTCTCCCCTCTGCCTATATTAACTCTTTGCTACCTCTTTTCTCAGGAAGTCCTCTATAACAAGTTCCCTTATTTAAAGCTTTCATTGACTCATTCCAAAGCTTATTTCAACTCACTGATTTTGGAAAACAATTTAAAACTAAGCTGATACTTAGTCTATTCACTGCTTATCATATTGTCTGTGAAAAAAAATCACCGTTTTTTCACTATCAGTTTGCCATCTCACTCTCAAGCTATAGCATTCATAGGAAGTTTCTAAAGTGAAGCTTCAAGGTTTGATTAGTTTTGAATTTCCATTTAATTATGGGCCAAGATAAAAGAGGTAAGATACCTCCCCTACGTATATTAACAAATGCAGGCATCAAACTTGAGGAATGCAGTGTGTGAAGACAGGCCTCCTGGTGGCCACCCATCAGGCAGCCTAGACCAAACACCAGCAATCTCTTTTTTGTACGGCACAATTAATAAAGAGAGGAAGCTGATGAGGAAAGGGGGTGACTGGAAGACTGAGCAAGAGGAATTATGAACGGAATTTGATACTGGGTTTAAACAAGTTATTTCTGGGAAAGCAAAAAAAAGAAGTCAAGGTTTTCCAGTTATTGTATGTGACTCTACCACTTCCATTTTTATGATAACTGCTTTATAAAAACCTGCTTGTGGTCTGCTTTAACTTCTTTTTTCTTGTACCGAATACCCTTAAAACTTTTTTATTAAACAAGCCAGCAGCCAGGGAATCCTTTTCAAGCAGAAACTTATCAGATACTAGCTGCTAGTTTAATCATGGGAGAGATCCATTTTTAATTTGGCCATCTTCTTTTACACTGCTAATTAAGTAACATTTTGCTTATTAGTTGAACCTAATCATTCCATTTGAATTAAGTCACAGTGTCTTGTCAGAACACAGTGCTGGGTTCTCCCAGGAACCATGGCTGGGTGTGGTAGCGTACTTTGTTCTGCTTCTGCGAAGAGAAACCCCACATGAAGGTGTGGAAAAGCAATCCAGCTCAAGGCACCAGACCTTTCAGAAATGCTGGAAAGATGGCTTTAACATGTGTCCAACTGTCACTATCGCAAAAGTTCATCAGTTTAACTCCTTGCAGACAAGAAGCCGACTCTCCGAGCAGGAAGTTCTTCGGTGGAACTCCTGACGCAATGCAAACCGAAGCAGTTGCAGCTTAGTTTAATACAAACCCTCTTGAGTCCACGTTGACAAATTCTTTTACAAGCCCTGTGGTTACAGGGAAGCTGGTTTCAGTCTGAGTCACTCCTGTTCAAACAGTTTACTGGAAATGGAGGGGAGGGGGAATTTTCAGAGAAGTCATGTGATGGCCAGACAAACCACAACCAGTAAAGGTTCAGTGGAGTCAAAAACAGGTCCCAGCAACAACTGACAGTCAGTGTGCAGATGGCACTCAATCATTTACGAACGAGTCCTGCTGCATCTCAGCATTTCTATGGATTTAACCCTTTTTCAAGGTTGTATTCTTTCAGAGGCAGGACACAGTTTGGAAAGTAAACAAACAGCAGTGGCTGATAGTAACATAGGCAACTCAAAAATATTTTTACATGGAAATTTGGCTGCAGCAACGCTGCACAGAAGCAAAGCCCAATGTGTAAATCATTAGTTCTTAAAAATATGCCACTTAATGAATCCAAACACTCACAGTCACTAAGGATTAGATACACAGCAAAGATATTAGTACTTCCTCCTCTTAGCAAGGAGTACCGTGATACAGCAAGGGCCCACGCGTTACGCAGTATCACTAAGTACCTTGAGGGAAGCTGGCATTAAAAGCTTCATTTTCACCAGAAACCTCCGTCAGCTTTAAGTGTTTCAGCATGACAGAGAAAAGATGAGAATACTTAACAATCAGCAACTATTAAAATGGCAAAAGAGAGTCCCTGCACATGTGTGTGTAGACATGAAACTGTACAAAAGTATGCTTGCACTGTATTATTACCAATGTGCTGCCCCAGCACTAAGTAGTAGATTCACTTCCCCTAATTGAGAGGTTGGTTTGAACGGCTGCACTGGAGATACTCCCCGTGGCTATAAAGGGGAGCTCCGATAAAAAACTCCTTTGCTCTGGAATTCGACTGGAAGAGAGTTAACAGCAACTGAGATACCGTTTCAAACACTCGTAATTTTTAAATACTGCCTTAAGTATTAACAAATCGGACTGGGTTGCTCTGTTCCTATAGCACGCTGGGCTCTGCATTGTGTGGAGCTCTGAGAAAAAAGAGCCCTGCTTGTAAACCACACTCCTTCTCCAGGGCAAAGCCGCTCGATTTTAACAAGAGCAGCCACGAGGCAAGAGAAGCTCTGACGCTCCCTTTATGTAACTGGGACTAACCCACTGGCGTGCACACACGGGGACGCACAGAAAGGGGAAGTGAGTGTTCCTTTAAAATGAGGGGCTTTTTCTGAAGTATGCTAATAGAAAGTACAAGGCAGACTTACACATCGTCTGCAGGCTAATGAGTTTTCTCAAAACCTAGCTCAAGGAGACAGGTCACTTAGATCTGAGATTTATGACAGAAAAATCCATCAACAGACTCTTTAACGTAAATAGTATTTTACTCTGTGTAACTTTGAACGGGGCACTAAACCTTTACGCTGTTTAATCCTTTTAGGTTCCTTTTTTTGTTGTTTTTTGAAGTGCCAAGCTAGCAAGCACATTCTCCCTCACAGATCCTTCAGGCTGGATTCATGGTCTATTCTCACCATAGAAGATCCTCATCTGTTTCTCAAAATTACCATTGTTTTTGAGAAATAGCAGCGACAAGCTTTCTAAACAAAACACAGGCAGGCAAAAACGTCAAGCCATTTGGCTTTGCCTTGTAGGCATATAGCAGCTCAGCAGAAGTAGAGGGGGAAGCTATTCTTCAAAATCTAACACACCCATTTTCATGCCTTTCAAAAAGGCAGGATGAAGCGAGACCTTTATACTGAAAGAAGGCTCCTGTCATTTGACGTCAAACGTTTGTAGTAGTCTCCACGGCATAAGACACTTGTCACATCCCCCGTGTTTTCTTAAGCATAAGGCTTCAACTTGGGAGAGTGGGAGAAGCTGATGTAGGTAATAAAAATTGTTACTGAGCAATTTAAAAATAGACATCATAACTGCTCATGAATAGCAATTACAGAACAAATAGCGATAAGCTATGCTGAAGATTGGGATTTACTCAAGGTCATAGGAAAACGCAGGCCTGTCTCCCACAGACATCTAGCAAAAACATGATTGAAGCCAAAAGCGAAAAGGAAGTCATATTAGCAAATGGAAAAAACTGAACTGTCAGTTTTATGAGCGCAATACAATTTAATCGGATTGTCAAAGCCTCATGTTAAAAGAGTTTTATAGAAACCAAACCACAAGTGGAGTTTAAAAAGATTTTTTTTTTCCTGGCCATCCATCCACAAAACAACATGCTTTAATCCAAATTCAATTGGCAAGAAAATAAAATCAAAAGTACTGGTAAATAACACCATCATTTTTCTTAATTAATTACACAACACCATTCGTTTACCAAGGGCAGTCAATACAGCTAGCTATATTTTGGCCTCTCCTGACAAAATGCTCTCTAGCAAAAATTTTCTTCCCAAGAATCTTACTGCGCGTTCTGGAAACCAACTCTGGCTGCTCCCACAACTGTACACGCATATAATTTGCTGGGAGGGTTTCAGTAAACACAGATAGCATTTCAGCTCTCGAGTCATGTATTCAACTGGTTTAGTTTTTTTTTTTTTTTCTTTTTTTTTTTTCTAACCACGGCTTGATTTTTATACAGTTAGGGATTACTTTGCAAAGCAAAGACTGATGATAGAGTAAAGAACAAAGCACAAAGCAGATTCCCCCCCCCACCCTTGCATCTTTAAAGAAATAGAAGAATTTACTATTTACAATAGCAGAAAAACCCTTTGGAACTTTCTAGTAGGGGGAGGCTCTCAGGAAACACAGGGTTTACTGTTAGAATTACTAGATTGCACTCAGTATTTCCAGACAAACCACTTTCTTTCATGGAAAAGCTTCATCCATTTTTTGAAGAGAAGGAGGAAAAAAGTAAAAGTATATATCACGAAAATACCCTGGCAGAACAGTTTAAAGACAGCAGTGCATGGTAAATAGCATCTGCTGGTTTTTTAATAGCAGTCTCATGACCCGTTTCAACTTAGTGGCAGACAAAACAGGGTAAGAAGGAAAAATACAGAAGAGAAATTCAGTGGCAAGTAGTTTGAGGAAAAAATGTTTAATTTCTTCTAAAACACTATCAATAACTTGTGAACAGGATGCAAACTCCTGACCTGAATGAAAAATTATCTACAATAAAATCTGACTGATGTACAGCATCAGTTGCAAACTATGCTGTAACACAAGCAGTATTTAATCCATCAAGCAAATAAATGACAAGAGCAACAAAAAGGGATTCAGAGCAGTTTGGTTGCATTTTCACATCAGGAAAAATATGCTTCCTCAGGCTGATGAACGGGTCATGCACTGGCCCCTGAGGGTGTTAGTGGCAAGGCAGGCAAATGTCATCTGAAGGGGATGAGCTGACTGAAAATCATCTCCTGGCCCAGGGAGGCTTTAAATGCAGCTATAACAACCATGATTACGGAATAGCACCTCTTTTGTCACTGGTTTGTTAGCCCACTTTCTCCCTACCTTTATTGTGCTGTTCTTGGAAGTCTAAATAAATGCAGTATTTGTAGCAAATACTTTGGCTGCACTATTGTATGTGCTTCAACAAGCTGCATTCTTGTCCTCCCATCACCAGAGGTATCTCTACCCAGTGGAAGATCTTTTTCCGTCCCTGGGAAGTCCCTTGTGAACTCACATCAACTGATTTTTGGCCCATTCCCATTTCATTGGAATAGTTATTTACTCCATCTAGTTGTTCTGTGTTTTATTAATTCTGTTGTTTTGCACTGTTCTTACTTGTGCAGTCTCTGCATGTTCCAGCATCTCCTCAAATTCCTGGTACTCTTCATCATCAGGTTCAGCACCAGAGAGTCGGGCCGCCCTCGCCATAAAATATGGAGGCAGCTCTCCAATGGCTGTGCCAGCACCCTGGGAAAAGAATAATTCTGATTTATTTTCATGCTTATTCTTAAATAGGAAACATGTGATATGCATAGTCCCGTGGACATTTCAAATGATTAGAACGGATGAGACCAGCTGCTTTAAGAAGTTCGCTTTTATCTACCAGGTCAAATTTCTCCCGATTTCAAACATAATGCTATTCCTTTGAAACCCTACTTTCCCCCTTTCCTTCTTTAGCAAAACGCAGCTTCTCTCAGCACAGACTATCATGCTGCAAGTCAGTGGCTCCCAAATTGTGGTCTGCAAGGTCAAAACGACATGATCTGTGCATCTCTGGGGCCCTGCAGAGTGGCACGTTGCCCAGCTCCGGCAGAGCTCCGCAGCCGGTGGCCAGCTGCGCCTGGTGCGGTGGGGAGGCTGTAGCTTGTCTCTGCGCCGCAGCCGGAGAGCCGGCCAGGCCGGGGGCCCTGCTGTCCGACACGATCCCTGACTCAGCACAGCGCTGCCATCTCACCCCACCGCATGATGCCAGACACATTTGCCGGCATGTGACAGCCCTTGCTCCTGAGCGGCCTTCAAAACAATCTGGGAACTCCTCCCCGGTGCCGTCATGTAGTTTACTTGTTCAGTCATGAGACTTTGTGCAAGTGTTTATTAGAAAACAGGCTCGAGTTTTACTACAGCAAGGAAAATAAGGTTAAGCAAAGCTTGATCTCGAGTTTTCTCTCTCCTTTAGATGGAATAAAGCAAGCCAAGAGAACCCGAGATAAAAGCATGGTTGCTTTCTCACCACAGGAAAATTATATTTGTTTTCTCAGGACATCAAATGACTCATTTCAGTCTTGTGGGTAAATGCAACTTTAGCTTAACCAAGGAAAAAAAGAAAAGAAAAGAGAGACAGCTAAGATTGAACATATGGATAAACAGACGCTAATGAAACAGGAACCTGGACTAAACTCAGAACGGTTTAAATATAGGACAGGTAATAGCACAATAGTGGGGCACCACACTGGAAAAGTGCTAAAACTTAGCTACATGCAGATGGCTTTTCTCCCTTAGGGTCAGTAGTGAGTAACAAATGCTTTTCTATTCCTTTGAAGCAATGTGAAAGCTTTTCAATTTCCTTTGTTCCTGATCTATATGCAGCTGCAAGCGAGAGAGAATTCCAGCTGCTGTGGATATTCCAAATCAACAGGTTGTGGTTTTAAATACAGCCACTCTCTGCAGTTACCCAAACTGTTAAATTCTCAGTTTAAGCATATAAAGTGCACAGCCTCATATGTTTATGCCATTGTTTTCCACAGAAGAAAAATTTAAACGAGTGCAACAAGCTGAACTTCATTAATCTGCCTATTTCTGGCGCAAGGGAAGATAAGCCTGAAAACAGTAGCAACAACGTTTCAGAAAAATTAAGTTGAGGTTATGTTCTCAGGGTGATGCAAGAACAAAAAGTCACATTGCTTCTCCAGGCTCTGCCAATTTGCTTTGGCTTCATTTTGTTAACCGAGGAAGAGGTTTGCATGCGTGTACTGGACATGAACTTTCTTTAAATTGGATAAGTCACATGCTCATTATTACAAAACATTTCAGAAGTGCAACAAAAATCATATGATTTCATGTCTGCTGGAGATAGGTTCCTTAAGTGCATTAAAAAAAAGAAGCAATTAAGGCATTCAAATCAGTAACTATTTAACTGCTTTTTGTTAACTTTAGCTGTCCATTTTCACCATTTAACTTTGAATGCCAGTTTTACATGGAGATTCCTTGGACTAACAACAAATTGGAAAGGCAAATGCTAATCAAAATTCTTTTACACAAATAATTCAGAAAAGGAAACTAGGAAATTACTCCACTAGAAAGAGTCTTTTAAACAGATTTTATCCCGGTCAGGACACAGGCTGCCTGTTCTGCTAATCCTGAGCAATTAAACATTTTTATTCTTTCCCCTTATTTCTTGTAAAAAACAAAAAAAAGCTGCACCACATTAAAAATGTAGGGCACTATTGAATTCCTTGTCCCTGTGGGATGGAAGGCTGTGAAAACTGGCATACACCTAGCAGATTGTTTTTGAGAGTCCTTCTGCAGGCCAGGACTGGTGGAGCCAACATTTATAGTGATTGAAAAAAAGCATCATTTTCATTTCACCTAATAATTCCTTAGATACAGTGATATTTAATCCTCGTAACACTCATTATCAGCAAAAATGGCTATCACTGACATGCAGGGGACTAGTAATGATTTTAATCTCTGGAAAAAACTGTACCTGGTTTAAGTTGGCTGAAACAGCCGCTGATGTTTTTGTGATCTGAATCAAATCCCTTGTGCAGATAAATCCCTGCATTCAAACCTTGCAGGATGCTTAGTCTGTTAGCTTTATAGTCAGAGGTCTGCAAAGTCCCCACTGGGACCGACCTGCTTTCAGCATTTCACATGAAAACTTATATTGTTACCACCCTCCTGTCTCCCTCCAAACAATCAAGGAGATTGGCCAGATTTCACTTTGGAGCCTTTCAACATAATTTCACTTTACAAGTCTAAAAGAAATAGGCTGTTGCTGCTATTGTACCTATTCCTCACAGGGCTCCATGTGCTGCATTAGGAGCACATCTGTATACATCCATTAATTCCTTTTCTTTTACATTTATCCAGGGTTTGTCATAAGTTCAGATTTTAGATCCAATTAGAAGTTGCTGGTTCCATTAAAAAAAAAAAAAAAATTTTGTGAGCTCATTCAATCATACCCAGATTAGGAATTAAACTTAATATTCTTGATTTCAGTTTGAAAGCAGAAAATTAATTAAATTCCAGGTTTTTTTAGTAAGGTTTTGATTTGCAAAAATCAGCCTTTTCACTTTCTGGAAGTCACCATTACTTTCTTGTTAAGATGGACATTCAGTTTAAGAGTGACAGAATCAAAAACAAGTTTCTTCAACAGCTTCCATAAAAAGTGAACTGGAATTAGGACAAAAGAAACACACTGGAAGAAGCAGCAGCAATTGCCAACTTGATTTGGCTTACAGGAAATTAGCAAGCAATGTTTATGTACTCATGAAACATTCCAAGAAAGCATAACATTACACTAGACACCACTGGTAGACAGAGGATGCTCCCAAGGGAAAATCTAGTGGAGACAGAGTTCAGTGAAAAGGTAGCTGACAGTGAATTTGAAGGCGAGAAGAAAGAAAGGGGGGGGAGAGAGTGGGATACAAATGTTCTGGCTTGGTCCTGTTCCCTTGTCCTTTTCCTAGCCTGAACCAAGAAACACAGCTTAAGTGAGAGACTGAAGGTACCATTTGTTCTCCCTCATGGCTGCTCAGGACACGAGCTTTCAATGCTTGCAACTCTATTAACTCATTTCTAAACTACTTCATTCTCGTCATAGTTCAGTTATTTTACATGCTGAAGATTAAGCAATGGCTGTTTACCCTGAGCTACATTTTTATTTTGCAACCCTAGAAACGTAATTGTAAATGCCATTTTTATTACTCTAGTCTCCATTAAACAAACTTAAGCAGAGGGGGACGAGGAAGAAAATAAAAAGAAATCTTATATTTATGGTCTTGTAAGTACTTGTATGTTTAGCTACTTATCAAGCATTCAGGCAATTCTGTCCTCTCATTAGAAAGAGTGAAATTTAAGATGTACTTTGCTTCTTGAGAGGGCTGTAAGTCCACTTTCTCTGTTAGTATTTTGACTTTGGTATTGCTACACATTACTTCAGTCTGTAATGCGTACGACCTAACTGGAATTTTTGTAGGTAACACAGCTGCTGATAATTTTAAAAGTTGTAGTGACCAAAGTTGCCTTAATATATCTTTTCATATCATTAGAAGGAATGCAAGGGCAGACATCAGATACCATATATTTTCAGAATTTCCCCTCTCTACATTTGAATTGGACAACCAAGAATTTCATAATTAAATCATCAGTCAGAACAGGAAGTCAGTAGTAAAATTTAAAGTTAATTTGGCATGCAGTTCACAGCCGATGCATCTGTGTAAACTTCAACTCAAAATAATCTACACGTAATGAAAAAAACATCTTAGCTGACCGAAATCCTCCAAAAATGAAACTTCTGTAAAAAGCTGTAGAAGGAAAAAAAAAAAGGAAAACGGAAACGAAGTTCCAATGACAGTGTTTCCTAAGACTGTGATTCACTTAAAAGCTAACCTGCTTTTCCTGTTTTAAGTGAAAAGTTTGCCATAATGGAAACAGGCAGAGAAATAGGAATAAAATATATAAAAATGTGCAACATTTAGCACTATTTAATCCAATCTATTGATGCAACCCAGAAAAACATTTCAGCTATGATATTAGGGCCTGAGTCCTTCATATGAGTAACTGCAACTTCACTCAAGTTACAGGCTCAAAATTTTTGACGTTATTTGTTAACTGCATGCAGTGTGAGACCTGACAGCTGCAAGATCGTTTGGGATGCAGATACCCTTTCTGAAACTTACCTTTTACATCAACAGCTTTGAAGCACATGAGCGTTTTCTACTAGCATTTAGAAAAGTAGTCAACACTGCAGCTAATAAAAGATAGCCCAGTAATATCCTATTACTTCTCTTTAAAGGAGATTAAAATTATCCAGGGCTAGTACAGAGAAGGTTGATCAGGAAAGCAACTATTCATATTGCAGATACACGTGTTACTGTTGGCAGAGTAAGCCATCATTATTTTGCTAATTCAGGAATTTTTGTGTATTGCTGAACACACAAATTAAGTGCATAAATTAAAATTCTTAAGTTTTATAAACCAAACCTTACCCACATGCAGGCCTCCAGCCTGACTTTTGAGATGATAGCCCATAAAGAGATGGAGCCTTCAGTCGTCTCCTCATCAGGGCAGATAATTTGATCCGGGTAAGGAGGCTCAGGAAAATTAACTGAGTTACATTCATATGCAGCAAGAGTAACTGATGCTATGTGTGGACCCTGAAAAAACACAAGTAATTTCAAATGCATTTTATGTTAGTTATAATAAATGTTAAAATTAAAAACCCACATTTGTCCCTGATGCAAGGAACCTAGGCTAAAACAGTGTTTCTTGCTTTGGCCATTAATAATGTTATATATGTAAAATGTCGGGGTTTTTTTAGACCATCTGAAGTGCAATGTTGAGCTACTAATGCTCTTTCCAGAAAAAACAAAAAACAAAAAAAACCCAAACAAAAAACCACATCCTTCTTGTGATCCACTAAAAATGTTAAGGAGCCTTTCAGCTTTTGCCATGCCATTGTACAGTAGTATGAGGTTGCCAAGGAGAAATAAGAATCCTTACTTCTTAAAAAACAGGAAAATTTTCAAAACTTTAAAATGTCCTCCTTAAGGTATTTATGGCCTACAGCTTTATTAGAACAGGAGTTTTCCCTACTGTTGCTTTTAGAGGATAGAGGCATTTAAATTCTATGTGTCTTTTTTTTTTTTTTTTTTTTAAATGACTGGGACTTTACGATATCTTACAGTGGCACTTCTTAACTTTTGGATCTTTCTCCAAAAATCAGTTCCTTAATTTGTGTCAGTTTCTCTGTGTATACAAGAAAGTGACCTTACTGCTATTTGCTGAAAATGGTTTGAAATATAAAGTTAAATGTTATTTAAATGCTGTATAATTGAAATACTTCTAGTCTCCATCTTACATTAAAAGATTTTTTTGGACAGACCTCCAAATAAAACTAGCATAAAAATCTATTCAAGAATTGAACTGCTACATACTTAAAAAACCTGAAAAAACTGCCATTATTTTAATACAAAAGAAGTGTGAAGCAATTCAAGTAGTCTATGGCCTGAACACTAGATGTTGTAGCTCAAAAATAAATCACTTAGCAAAAGGTCAGGGAAACATTGTCCAGGGAAGAAGGAAGAATTAAAAAAAAAAAGTGCTGAGTTAAACTAAGGTCTTTTCATAAAGTCACAGATTTAAATAAATTTTAAAGTTTTATTTCCGTGCAGAATAAATTACAGAAACCTTAACTTCTGCTATTAATGATTTGACGGGTTTTGACATCATGTTGGGAAACTTATTGTCAACAATTTTCTTCTACGTTTTTTCCTTTTAATGAGTCATGTTTTACTAGACCAATAAGGGAGCCTGATACCCCCCACCCAAATCAAAGCTATTTATTACAGAATAATGAGGGAAAGTGCCATAGACCTCAGCACTGCCATTCCCCTGCACAAGGCTTCCAAAGCTCACTTTGAAATGCAGGAGCCAGAGATATATTCAGAGGACCCTGCAGGCTTCATTTGCACATTAAAGGGTGAAATTCCACAGCAGGTCTCACACAAAAGGTGAGGCTCCATTGCTTTTTCTAGACTTGCTGGGAAGAAGATTTTAGTTGGGTTCACTCACGTCAACATTTCAGGTCCCACTGAAAAGACCAGAGCACTGGACTTACGCAAGTACTTTGATACTGTAATTTTTTAACGGCAGTGAAATAAGAATGTTGCAAAAAATACCAGTTACATTTTTCTGTAGGATAGCTGTGACTACTGTTGTCATATGTAAACAATTCAAAATAAAACCATTCTTCTGGCATGCAATTGGTAAAGGACAAGCTGCCCTGATACCAAGCAAATTCTTTTATTTATTCCTTGTTACTTTACAGGAGACTAATTCAAAGTGCTTTGGCATACTTTGGATTATATGAATACATAGATGCAACCTGCTGATATGATAAACGAGGCATAGTCTCTTGCAAAAAAAAAAAGTTCATTGAAGTAAAACTGAAAAAGAGAGGATCCAGAAATCGATACACGAGTGATTTTGATATGGCAGGGAGAACAAAGAATGGATGAATGAACCAATGACTAATAAGGTATACTATTGACATTTCTGTAGGCCCCAATGGCAATGAACTCCTTTTTGGTACTTGTAGCAAGATCATCCCTGTCCCCTGCAGCTTCATATCTAAACAAATAGCGTATCTGTTTTACTCATTGAGGACAGATGCAAAGAGAGTTGAAACTTTCTTAAAATTGTAAAGCACATTTAAGGCAAACCTGGGAACCTCTTTCTCCACTGTACTCCGAAACTTGGGGAATTTAATCCCATCCCCTGCTTGCCTCTCCCCAATCTGACAGCTACCTTAGGACAAAAAAAGGTCTCAGGCCATCTTCCTTAAATTAATGCTTTTCACCTGCAGAAGTCTGCAATAAAATTCTCTTGAACAGCAAATTTGCATGGAGGAAATCCCCACGTACTTGAGTTGTAAATGACCACTTCCTACGTTCCCTTGAGAGTACAGGTAAGGTCGTTGCCAAGGCAGTGAGATATGGTGTGTGAATCAAGAAGTATGATTTTCAGTTCCACAAAATTTGGAAGACATGCCACACTACAGTATAACTACAGCCAGCTGTGATGGGAGACTGTTAGTTTCAGTTTTATAATGGTAAGAGACAAATTTAATCGCTACTGTAGCGAGGCCCCCAACCCCTTGCAAGGTTTCAGTGATAGCATTACCAGCGTTTCTTCTCAAACTGCACACAAGGTGTGTAAAGACGACCGTACAATCTCAGGAGAGCAAGCAGTGACAAAATGCCTAACAGGAGGCTGCTGCAGGAGCTTCTTGCCACGAACAGCTTCTCTCAACAGAGTTGCCATCCTTGAAATGGCTTAATGGCCTCAAAACATTGCCTCCTGTTAAAAGAGCTCTCCCAGTCTCAACAAATGTCTGCAAAAGGAAAAATTTTACAAGAAGTAGCCAATGGAAAAAAAGGCATTTCACAAAGCAGCTGTAAACGGCCACTGAGCCACCTGAAGACTACGCCAATTGAACATAATTCTTCCACTGTAATGTAAACAATTCTATAATGGAAAAAAGTTGGAGTTATGGAACCCACAGAAGCCACATTTTAACTGGAATAAGAAATAAAGCATAAACAGTTCATTTAGAGTGATGAAGTGTGGAGTATTGGAACTCGGCACAGGCCAAAGGAAAGCAGAACAACCCTGTGTCCTCCTCTGGCAGCGGAGCCCAGCTGCCCTGCTAGTCAAATGGACAACGTCTCACGGCTTGGCAGGCTGCATGCAACATCTCTGACATCTGCTTTTGTTCTAGCTCAGCCCTGAGAGCTTACATAGAGCATTATACTTTCACAAAGCCATGGTTACCAAGCACCTCAAAACAATGGTTGGCTAAACAGGACCATGGTTGCAATGCGGGGGGAGGAAGAGTGGGAGGGCCACTGGATGTTTCATAAGAGAGGTGCCATTTTGCTTTATATTTAGCAGTATTTATAATAAATAAATATTTCTATTTAGCAATAGCTAAATTAAATAGCAATTAACTCTCAATGGAACAGGGAACCAACTTCAAACGAGTTTTAGGTGCCACCTTTGGAAAATCCCAGTTAACTCTGGGATGTTTTCTTTATACTCCTCCCTGTGCCAGAAGGATTAATTCTCATACAATTTTTTAATCCTCTTCACAAATAATACCTCCTCCACCCTCTCCTCCTCCTTCTCCGCGTGGGGCCGCAGTAAATAGTCGGAGCATTTTGCCTCTCTGCAATAGCTCCGTTTATTTCAACACTTTAGGAAAACTCCGAAGATATCCCCTCTTTGACTCTAACTGCAGCTCTACCTTTGAAAAGGGCATTTGCAAAACTATCCTACCAGACAACAAATACTAAAACCAGGCGATTTAGTAGACACGCTGCTTGCCAAACCAGGAAGAGTCGCTGAAATTCAAGGCATGTAAGATCCTGAACACCAACTGTCTTTCCCTCACCCTCTTCCAATGATTTTTTTTTTTTTTTTAAATTGCAGGAGGCACTAACAAGGGCTAACAGAGAAGAAATTGAGAAACATTCTGCTGACTCGGGTGAGAAACATTCGCTTGCCACTACTGACGACCAGAAGGAGCCTGTGGTTAGGCTGGAATGCGATTTGTTAGAAATATCTGTACAATTTACAAATCAAACAAGACAAGATCTGGTCATCAAGATCAACTCAACATAAATCTCTTTTTTAGCAACAGTAATTTAGGGGAGTTTGGAAAACCCTGGCTATATAACCCGAATGTCTCACAGAAGGTAACCTCGAACTCTTGAACTCACAGGCCTTCAGAGAAGTTTTAGTTCAGTGATTGAAGGCACCCAAGTTAGAATAGACATTGCTAATCCTCAGAAATAAGTTATTTTGAATGCTGTATTATGAAATTTCTAGAAAGTATAATATTTTTATCTATAAATTATGCTTGGAAATTCATCCGTGCGAGTGGAAAGACAGAGCAGGCACATGAAAAAAAAAAAATCAGGAAGTTAAAATCCTTAAAAGCATGCTGATATGTATAATACTTAAAACAGAAAAGTCTTTACCGTAAGGAAAAATGACTGAGTATCCAATTAAAAATGAATCATATTTTCACATTATTAATCATTCTGTAGAGCACCTAGACTGTGAACACAATTAAAGCTGCAAACAAATTCCGTAACAAATGTTGGTTTCTCACGTGCCCCTTCACAGAACAGCCACCCTGCTGAAGTGACACAAGCACAAGAACAACTACATCTAATTTTAACCTTTTCTTTTTAGGGAAGGTAAAATTTTAGACTGTCTCTAATTTAGAAACATTTCACAAAGAAAAGTGATATGTCTGCCAGCAAGAAAAATATTACAGTGAACTCATTGCTGAACTTAATGCACTAAAAATCTGTTTTCCTCCATGGATACACTGCTTTTCAAACTGGGTTCAAGACTCAGCCCTTCCACAGGGGGGAAACATGTCATGCTATATTTGATTAAGATAAATTGGAAAAACAAAAGCTTGCTTCTCATGGGAAACATCCTGCAAGTGTTGCCCCAGGCTGCGACTCATCTCATACTTATCTATGAAGTCATTATACCTCTCAAGAAAGTAACACCAAGTTACAGCATCTTTTTTATCTTCAAGAGCAGTGGACAACTACCCACAAAGAAAACTGCTCTGTGATTAAGAGGGAAAAGCTTGATCTGGAGGTGGCATGTAAATATGTCAATCTAGTCTGTCTGTCTGTGTTACAAGATTAAAACGTCTTGTGATTTTATATAATGTCTGGTATGCAGTACTGGCTGTAAAACGGGGCTCAGAATGAAGAAGGATCCCGTACCTAGAGCATCCGCAAGTGACACAAACATCCATCAAGCAGTCAGGGCTAGCTTTGGCAGACTGTCACGGCATTTCATGCAATATATTAATTTTACAATCATGTGTCTGTTAGCAAGTTTCTATTCCCACTTCAGTCAAGCCTTGCCCCACAGCGCAGAGCTGATGGAAATTCCAAACGATGAGCCACAAGCTCTGAATATGACTGAACAAGAACCACCGAGGGAGCAGGCACGTGGTACCACTGCATGCATAACAGCACCATGTTGCTACTTTGAGGAGTAACATGAAAAGCAGACGTTTTGTAAGGCTGTGCCCACGCTACTTTCTATAGGAGCAAACAGACTCATGTCAGGGGAAGGCACAATTGGAAGAATCCAAGTTTATACTCTGGTGCTGACAGAAAACAAAAATAATCTGTCAGCATTCTCTCTTTGCCCTTCCCTAGCCACCCACTTATTATTTCTGAAGCATAAATCACAGCATCTATTCAAATTGACACTAGCTGTGATGATTGGCTTCAACATCTCCAATTAGAGATCGTCTTGCACTGTTATCATTATTTCCAGCCTGTTCAAGGAAGCAGTGACATGAAAAGTATAAAGTTCAGGCTGTGCATAAAAAAGAAAAAAACAACCCACAAAAAAAAAAAAGAGCAGAGACTCCAAGGGAGCAAATGAGGAGAAAGCACAACATGACCTCCCAGCGGAGTTATGAGACACAGAACCAGTGACAAGGAAGTTGAGAGCAGATAACGAAAACAAGGCATCAGCATCTAAAAGGTAAAGTCCATCAACCTTCAAAAAGAAGAAAAGGGTGTACCAATCGTCTTATTAACTCCTCAGCTTGGTGCAAGTTCAAATCACCATAGTGATCACGATAGCTGGCCAAGATGCTCAATATAGCTTAAATATTAATACGACATCAATATTTTGCGGACTTCTGAAAAGTCGAAGAAAGGTAGCTAATCCTGCACAGATGGAGGCACTTCATTAGCTGTTTACTGCCACAGTTCCAGCTTTAGATAAACCATCCAGACCCTGACGTACACGACTTTCAGCAGCACTGGAGGCCATATATGGAACTCGCAGTCATGCCATTTCGGGCTCTGACTCATGAGGTCCGGCAAGTTACAGTGGGGCAATACGGGAGGTTATTGCTTCCAGCTGTTCCACCAGCCCCTACGCCAGAGGTTACCACCCTCGGAGCAGGACAGCGGGACCAGCAGTGTCTGCTTGGTAGTTGCCAGGCTCGCGCCCAGCAGAACTTAAACCACCATCAGTTTCAACTCACGTTAACGCACCAGACCAGGGCCTCGGGGCTCAGTCCGCAATCTCTCAGGCTGAGCTGCAGCGGTGGAAGGGATTGTTCTTCCACAGCATAATCTAAACCAGAGGCGCTGATTTTATTCTCTGCAGGTATCTATTGATATCTGACACATACAACAACAGTGGGTGCACTTACAGGGACTAAGGCTCCAAATGAACATTTTTCTCTTTGAAAATACCATCTCAGATTTTTTAAATGCGTTTACGAAACACCCAGGTTACACAACTAACCTGGCAGCAGTGTCCAGTTTAATTCATTGGACCCTTCCAGTTCATCAGTGCATTAATATCAATGCTGCAGTTTCAAGCAGAACAGAGCCTGCGTGAGCTGTAAGCAGGAGTTCCCGTCAAGAAATGGTTAGCAAAAGTGATTTTTTTTTTTTTAAGTTATATGTTGATTCAAGTATTCCAGGATGTTTCAGTTCATTGTAAAAAGCTTAGGACAGCTGGAGGAAGTAGGTTTAAAGGCATGAAGGAAACAAATGAGAGAGTAAGAGTCACAAACAACCCTCACACAAACAGGATCCATTTCAACTTACTTTAGAATTAATTTCTGTCTTCTACACCCACCATGTATTTTTCTTTCAACTACCTTAACAAGTCAATAGCAGTAATCTGAGCACAGATATTAGACAGAACCATTTTTTATTTCATTTGTTTTAGGCTTGCAAGTTGACATGTGAATTGAAGAACAGTACGGACTGAAAATGAACACCTGACTTAACAAAAATAATTCAGCGCTGGGAAGGGGAGCACTGCTGCGCCCTCCCACCTCGCTGAGGCAGCTCAGCGTTTGTTTCTCACTTTTTCCCTTACACACAGAACCCATAGTCTTCTGGGTTACTCACACTAGTTTTGAACGATCCACATGGGAAGAGCAAAACTTCTCCTGAAGCTGACAATCACTATGAAAATACTCCTGAAAAAAATGAGAGTAAGTTCTGTGGATTTCCAAATTATTCTATCTACTTCATAAAAGTGGAGTAAGCCCTGTTTTGTGAGGTTTTCTTTTTAGAAGCACTTTAGTAATTTTATCATGAGTCTTCTTACAAGCTTAGCTCCTGGAACCAGATAACTGAAAGGAATTAAGTTTGATTTTAAAAAGTTTTCAGTAGTCCGGGCAGGAAAAGGTTTTTTTATTTGTGTGGGTTTTGTTGTTGGTGGTTTTGGGGTTT
Organism: Fulmarus glacialis; assembly: GCF_000690835.1. Classification (NCBI taxonomy): domain Eukaryota; kingdom Metazoa; phylum Chordata; class Aves; order Procellariiformes; family Procellariidae; genus Fulmarus; species Fulmarus glacialis. The sequence goes on along the minus strand of NW_009223867.1, from coordinate 14,604 downwards.
TTTTAAAAATTATTTACACCAACAACTTTTTTTTTTTTTTTTTAAAAGCTAATGCATTATTGCACAAGGTATCTGGATTTTAAATCTTCAGATTCTAACCTAAACCAGTTCAGATAGGGCCAAAACACGACTCATTTCAGCTGCTAACTACCACACTTTCAGGAGGCCAGAATGTGACCCCTCGCCAAAGCCAAACCCTGGAACCAATTCAGAACAAAAGCGAGATACTGAACCCTCAAGCCCAGATAAACTCCAACTGGTTCTCTAAAGCCAGCACTGTCAATAAGGACACTGTCTTTTCAACTCACTTCCCTTTAAAGGCAGTTTTCTGTTCCTTTTCATGGCCTGAAATTATAGCCGTGCTCTCTTCCACTCTGCTACAGAACACCCCAGTAAGAATTAAGTGACAAACCCACATACTACGGTTCTAAAAAAACTGGAACTCTTGTGCGACCTCCGCACACAAAACATTCCTGTCGTACCTCGCGTTTCCTGTTTGTGCTAGTCCACAACCCGGCCACCAGTGAAAACCTTTTCAGCAGTTGCTCCACTTGGCTCTGTCAGCAAGCAAGCAGAGATCCATATTTAAGAAACAAAAACACAAACAAATGCAAACAGCCGAAGCTTGCTCTGCACTTTTGACCCGTAAGGAATTTGCTTCCATTCATCCCCCACCATTACAGATTAACACGGACCATCCACAGAAGGGACATTTATCGTCCGCTTCTCCTGGAAGACTTTTTGATAGGCATTAATTCTAAGCTGATATTTTTGCCTTAGCTGCATCTTTTGCAATCCATTTGCCAAAGCTGAACTGAAACCAAATCACGAGGCAGAGCGTTGCCTGACGATGGCAATGGCAGCACGGTCCCAACCAAGCGCTCCACCTAGTGTCCCCTGCTCCGCCCGAGCCCCCTGCCCACCGGCAGCTCATTCATTTCGTTTTGCGGCAGCAAACAGACCTCTCTGAGATGTACAAATGCACGGAATTCCTGCCGAGTTACCCTCAGTCATCTTCTTTTGGTAATTGGGTGATTCATGTCATTTATATTTTAATATACCACCAATAGAAGAGAAAACATTTCAGGACTAAGAAAAAAGCTGTGTGCTGCTAAAAGCAGTATTTAGAGTCATTAATCATAATAGTTTTATTTCCTACAGAACACATCATGATTACTATTTTTAAAGTGTTGTTTTTAAAGAATTGTGAAAAACCTTTAATGGACTTTGGGAAAATAAGCCAGCAGACTTGTTTTGAAAGTGTCAGAATAAAAAGGATTCTTGGAAGAGTGGCCTGCTTCCCTATTTCTGCGTTGAAGATCTGCTCTGTGCCAGCCCTTAGCTCAGTGCCAATTTGCAGCACGAGAATCGTTTCCCAAAAAGCCATGTCAAATTTTACATTTACTGCTGGCTACAACTAAGGAAGCAGCATTAAACTAGGAACCAATGCAGCAAACAATGTTCAAACCCTTTATAATATATAGAAGTTTCTTGAATCACAGAAATAGTAATAAAAAGCCTATTATCAAACTAATAAAATTGACCTCTCCCTCCTAGACCAAGATGTTTGCAGCAAGAATGTGCTGGTGACCAACAAAATCCAAATCAGATGTGAACTGATACTAACCAGGGGCAGCAACTTCCCCCCAAACTGAGACTGCTTTAGATTGTAAAATCTACTTTAAACGAACCGTTTCCAAGTACTCTCTTCTCAGCTTACCCCAGAATCTCTCCTGGCATTTGAATTCATGCCGCTCCAAAAAGCGGCTGGTGAGAGATGCTTTGAAGAATCCAGACAAATGACAGTTTTCAACACCGGAAAAATAGCTAACCAGGCCAGGGAAAGCAAACATCCAGTGTCATTCATATTTCTATGATTTCCCCAGCTAATAGGCTGTGCTTATGAACAATTTAATATGAAAATAGTTGTATGCAGTAAACGGAGGGCTATATTTAAAAAAGATGCACCTGTGTCACAGCTGAAGAAGTTCAGGCGCACTGTCTGAACAGGTGCCTACATGCCATCAATTCCTACCCCGTGGCCCTTAATGGCAGAGACAATACTGCAAGCATCAACAAGAGCTCAGCAGCGCATGGGTGGGCCCAGGAGCATTGTTCTCTAAGCATGTAATTGCATTCCCAACAATCTCACTGTACATTCAGATTTTAAATGAGCAATTAATTAAAAGCAATTTTAAAACACTTACTGAGTCTATTCTCTATTGCCAGCAAATCCAGGCACTAAAGCAGAAGAGGATTTACTGTTTTGTAACTTCGTATTTCTTTGAATCAATAGGAGAGTAAGTTTTACCATAATGAAGAAATATAATTAAAGTATATGGAACATGAAAATTAGATATACAGTAAAGTAAAAGTTAATATAGCGAGTTCCCCGCTTAACCTATCGTATTTCTACTTTCAGAGGCAACTGCTGCACAACTGACAAAGCAAAATAGTTTAAAACTCCTCCTTTTGAAAGCTGGAGCTCCTAATTGCATTGTTTCCAGATGGGTTAAATCCAGAATACTATTCTGAAACAATTTACCCCTAAAAGTTGCACCAACAGTCTTAGTTAGTATTCTGTGTTCCCTGTCACACAAGGTGTAGGCTCAAACTGAGGCGATATTAAGCAGTGTATTACTACACTGATAGCATATTACATATACGTATTGCTGATACAGCTGTATTGGCAAGAACATTAACAGTTCGGGTACTTAAAATGGCAACACGCTGTTAGGGGAATAAACTTGTGTTTTTACACTCCCACTGCCATCTAGTGGCTACAAAGCCAGATATATTCTACCAAATTTTGAACCACTCAGTGTTCAGACAAGCGTTCAGTTGCCCAGAAAGTGTAATTGTCCTGAATTTACAGTCCATGCTAATCACTAAATCTTGCACAGGAGAAAAGAGGAAAATGAATCCTTGCTTCTCGTTCTTCCTACACTCACTGCCTTTGTGGAATTCCATCAGTGTAATAGAAACATGCTTATCTGCCTTATATATTTAAAGCAAACAAGTATTTCTCCTGTAGTGTTACACATTAGATGTTGATGGTGTAGTTTTATTACATTTTATTCTATAACAACCTTCTCATTATTCCGTGCAATCTATTTTGTCTGGTTTTTCCCCCCAGCAAAGTTATATGAAACCTTGCCTCTTACATTCCAAATAAATACCTTCGCTACATCTGCAATAAATACCTTCGCTAACAATATTAAACTAAATTTTTTTTTCCTAGGTGATGGACCTCCCTGTAACCTTTGGAAAGCTGTTCACCTCCAATACACCCACCGTAAGTTATACTGATAAGCCAATAGTGAATTTACATTTTGTATATACACTACTTTAATGTCAGGTCAGGTCATGGCCTAAAGATATCCACTAGGTTCGCATACGCCACAGGAAAACTTAAGTGATATGTTATGAAATTTAATTTGTTTTTGATTAAAGTAATTTAGAACTATTTAAACACCTGGATTTTTAAATACAGAGTAGAAGACAGGTCAATTCATTCCACTTTCTTTTAGAAATGAAATGGTGCTGTCTTATGAGGACTTCGTTATGTGACAAAATCATCTTGGAGTGGCCTAGAGTATAAAATGACAGCACTCTTGCTACCCTGCGTCAGATCAATGCACAGCAAAGAAACACTACCCACTTTCAAATACAGTTTAGAAATGGTGCATAACATTTCTTATTTACTCGATTTCTGACACAACACGTGAAAATTCAGATTAGGAACTGTATGATAAGCTCTCCAAACTGCTTCAAAGAGAATGTCTAAATACGTGAAATCTTTGGTTAGAAGAAATCTTAAGTTGACTCTCATTGGTTGATAGCCTAAGAAAATATATAAAAAGTAGAACAAGTTTAAAATCTATCATTTAAACTGTTTCCTACTTGCTGATTTAAATCATGATCAACTGATTTCTGCAGCAAACCTGGAATTGCTTTCCTTTCCCTTCCTCTTTTTTTTGCTGAATAGCTGCTCACCCCATCTTGCTGCATTTTCACTCTCACCGTAGGCTGGCAGAGAACCCAAAGTGAGCTGATTTTGTGAGCTTGACTCCACCTCATGCATCACTCGATGCTGGTTTGCCTCTCCGCCTCAGTTCAGGACAGATGATTTCGATCGATTCTCCCTCTGTCCAGCCCATGCGTCTTACTGTTCCTAAGCTATTAACAGCATCGTCTCTCCAAGTCAGAAAGATCTGTACATTGTCAATTCACTGCTGTCTAAGCACTATCCAGTGTTACATAAAAATGTTTAGACACTGTGTTCATCAGCTTTACTCAATTTCCATTTCCAATCATTTAGACTGACAGCAATATTTTTGTCTAGAAGGCTGTGCATGCATAAACATATTTCTGTTTAGCAATACTTTCCTTTCTCCTGTACTTTCTGCCTCCACATTCTTTAGGAGAGAAGCTACACTAGAGTAAGTCTTAACAGTACTGCAAATGCAGCCCATACAGATGCCATTCGATCTAAGAGGCATTGCCCTGCTGTGTGGAAAAGCATGAGTTTCTTGTTTCTTGTAGTGTTTTCTGTGTTATTGTTAATGATTAAAGCAGTTCTGAAAGTAAACATCTGTAATTGTTCCAAATACAAGATGACATTTGTTGCATAAACTGGTTTTAATTATTTTGTGGCCATGAATCCTTTTCTTAAATCCAGGACAGTGGTTTCATAAACAAGGAACTAATCCAATGGCCAAAAGCAAAACACACCCAAACATTTCCCTAACTTTCCTAGCTAAGTTGAGATAAACAACATCATAGAAATTTTCAGAACATTATTTTATCTTTGTGGACAAACATTTTTCGTGCTATTATTTTCAAAGCAAAATTAATACAGGCTGAACTTTAAAATAGCTGCCTATTTCAGCAGTTTCAGCTAGAAAAATGATCATTTTAAGCTACTAAAAAAGAGTATGCTGAAAAATTTTAAATTGAAACATTTGAGCTGTCACACACTAGAAAATGTTTCCTTTAAATTAGGAAATTAGAGGATAGAGCTTGCAGATTTTGACTTGTTTCAAAGGGAGGATTAACAGCAGGCTAATATCTACAGTTCAACAAACATATAGCATACAAACTACAATACAAGGTTATACAGTATAGAACATCAATAGCATTCACTAGAGCCCAGAAGCATTACACTGAGTATTTCTCTTCCTTCAGAAGTACCTAACGTTTAGGATTTAGGGAATATTCTTTATTCACATATTTAAAAATATGCAACAATTTAAATACTCGATTCAGAAAGAACACTGTATGGAAATATCCTTACCAAATAGAGCAGAAAGGTGTGGAGACCTGTTCCAAGTCCAACAGAGGACAGAATGCCTAATCCTACCCAGTAGGCACACCAGAAGAACTTTTTCTCCATATACCGCACATACTGAAAAAGAAAAGTCACAAAAGAGAAGAAAACCAAGAATGGTGATATCTCCTATGGGAGAAAGTTAAAGCTACAAACTAATGCAGATAGTTATCTGGATTACAATAACTGAAACAGAATCCTAGATACTTCTATTTGCAGTTTATTACAATTACAGCACAGACATGTACAGAAAATAGCGCACTTTCAAAAGAAAAGCCCACGTGCCTTAGCATCAGCAAGTTTCCAAGGAGACAGATGAAAAATTCAGGTTCAATAATAGGGGGCTGAAATCCAGAACAGGCATACTAGGTGTGAGCAGTGAGCAGCAAGCCCCAGACAGTGTCTACTTGAGCCCAAGCAGCGAGCAGACAGCTCAGGGAATTGCCTGAACAGATTAAATAAAGGAATAGAATTAGCTGCACTCTCAGTTAGTCTGTTGAATGCTTTATCTTGGACCAGTGAGTAACCAGGTTTGTTACTTTTAAGAAAAGATTAAAATGTTGGTTGTGTGTTGCACATATAAGTGAGGGGATATGAGAAAGTCACAGCAAATTCTGGACATAAAAAGTCCAGTTGGGTACACTGGGGAAACGGGAAGCAGTATCTCCCTCTCACTGCCATGACAGCAACACTAAGAAGATGAGCCAGGCCATCAACTTGTCTGTACCACAGCCCCAAGAAGAGGTGCCATTTTATACCATCCATGGACCAACAGAACCAAGATGAAGTTTACCAGTCTTAACCAGGCTTCAACCTGCCAGGGTGGAAAAAAGTCTTGAAAACGGCAAGTGAAAAACACAAGTATACTTCACTATTCTGAGTATGCTTTCAGGAGAAAGTGGCTCATATTCAGGTATACATTGGCGGTACACAGAGATAGATAGAGGCACTAGCAGGACCTGGGCTTTAGGGAAGGAGCTCTGGAGGAAGGGGGATGGACAGATACCTGCTGGCACACGTGACTGAGACCCCGCAGAACGGAGAGCTCCAAGCACCGGCTGGACGCTGCAGGTCACGCTCCCCTCGCCAGTCCCAGAGGCGCAGGTTTGCTCCCAGCAGGCTCAAGGAAACCTTGAGCAGCTCTGCAGAGCACTGGTGCAGAGGAGTCCCAGCAGCCAGCTCAGGGGCCATGCGCCTCAACACCAGTTTGCCAGAGCCATCTAGTGGCAAATGCCGAGTGCGTCACGCTCTGGCCTTCATGGTGACAAGGCCACCAACCAGGGCAGCTTTTAACGAAGCAGGTATTTGTCCATCAGGAACGGGACACCAATTTATCATCTACCAACCTGCTCTGCATGCAAGTGCTTAGGTCTCAAGCATGGGATTGAGTGAGGGAGAATGCGATAAGCTGAAGCAACTCATTTCACTGCATTTCAAGACCCGTCCTGGGAAGCCAGGACTCCTGTTCCAGACCTGCATGTCCCTCAGGCAGCCAGTGACACACCATAGCAGTATGGATGTCAGCAAGTTCTCTGAAACTGGGAACCCGCTGATTTCAGAGTCAAAGTGGTAAGATGGTTCAGTTGCACAAGGAAATGCTCTGCAGGGTTTAAAAGGGCTGTCTGCCCTCAGGGAAAATCTGAAACTCAAGGAGAAATGGGGAAGGGAGAAGTGTAGACAACACCATCACCTTATGCTTAAGCAATGGCTTACACTTCAAGTGATGCAAAAGCATCAGTCTTCATGTACTCCAAAGCACAAAGAAGGTTTTAAAGCAACCATTTTAAAACAATGGGGGTATAAGGAGCATTGCAGAACCAGATTTGAACCATGAAACCATCTCATGTCTAGATATATGCCTATCCTAGCATGGGACAGGGGTCAGGAGACCCTCCCATAGCAGAAGAAGAAACATTCCTCAGGAACCACGAAGTTCTATCATGACTCAGTTCAACATTTTATCTCAAGAGCTCACACCACTATTAAAAGCTTGTTAACAGCAGATGTGAAGGAGTGCTGCACCATCGGAGGTGTGCTTATTCAGGAACGGATGAGAAGTGAAACACCTACAGATGCAACAGAATAGATCAAATGATACAGCTGATCATTCCGCACCTCTAAAACTCAGCTCATCCACACACAACAGAGAGGAGTCATGACATGAAAAACAAAAATCCTTAGTGAGTAGGAGTTCAAAAGACACATTACAATTTCATGAAGACCCCATTCAATTCCCAGTACATCTACTTTAGCACAGGGACAGGAACTTATTAGTCACTACGGAAAGTAACTCGAAAACCTCATACCTGTTGATGTGTTCCTTCAATGTAATACGTAGCTGTAAGCACTGCAAGCGTCAGTAAAAAAGACACCAAGATACTTCGCCGATGCCACAATCTTAAAAGACAAATGGCAATTAGGGTTTTTGATAATTTAGTATGCATTTCAAAGTAACTTAGTTATCCCTGTAGACTGGGTCTGTGTGGATATAGTCAGCTGAAAAGTTTGCTATTATAAAAGCATAAACCTCCCAAGAAAATATCTGGGGAGTCTTTATTCTTTACGGAAAAAATCTCTACTTCACTGTCAAGTGACATCAAAATTCAGCCATGCATGCTTTTTTTTAAAATAAAGAAAACCAAAGTAACTGACTGAAAACAAACACAATCTGAAAACAAATATTCAGCTTCTGCAGCCAAGACAGGCTCAAACACAGGGCCATCAACAACATCCACGGTTAAGCAAAGTGCAAAGCAGGCACTGCACTGGCCCTGGGCAAGGAATGAGCTGTGGGTGGAATACAGAAGTGCTAATTTCAAACTGTGTGCTGGTGGGTAGAACCACAGTGACAGTAAGAGGAACAAATCTTTACACTATTTTGGTTCCCCTGACCTATTGAAATTAGTATCTCTCGTAACAGCTCAAAGTTTAATAAATACATTTTAGCTAATTATGAAGCTTTAAGAAGCTACTACAGTAAGGGGAGAAATGTGTTTTCCAATATAATTTGATACCCAATTACTTTTGAGCCTGTTTAGTTTTACATACACATTCTGTTTGATGTGTACGTGGCCATACACAGTAGATTAGCAAATACATTTATTATTTTCTCGGAAACACTATTATACTGTCACCTAATGATATAAAAAAGCAAGTGCTAGCATCACTTAAAAATCTCAGACATGAAATAGCAAACTATGAATGTAACATCTACTTAGACAGAAAAAGATAGAAATATGAGATGTGTAATACAGGAAAACAGTCTCAAACGTTTCATATTAAGCAAACTGAAAAAAGTCACTCTAACCTTCCTTTAATTTTAAAATAATTTGTGCTGCTTACATTAGTATGAGAAGTGGATTTTCCACTGATTGTCATAATTTAAATCACAATTTACTCAAGTGGAACACAGGATACCATTAAGAGTCAATCTGAGGTCTCAACTTGATAGCTTATAATAGTATTATTTTCTGTAGAGATACTCTCATGCTAGTGCTAGACAACATAGATATGCTGCACAACAGAGGATGCAAGTGCTATCTGTGACAGAATTTGATGTCTAGGAAGCCAGGTAATAGTCATCTTAAAATAAGACCTCAAATGTTACTTTTGCTGGGTTTAAATAAATGCTTGGAGGTTGTCAGAAATGGCTAATGTAAGACCCGATAAAACAGTTCTCAAAGAAACAATTCCCAATGCTAGTTGAAAGAATGCACATAGTAAAATAAGTAGGTTTCGGGGTTAGATTTTGGGGGGACGGAGGGTGGGGTATAAAAGGGGATTAAGACTACACTACGTAAACCTGGTATTTTTCATACAGATAATTTCAGAAGATACAAACGGAAAACAGAAGTTTCTCTCAATGGATCTTATGTGTCAGCACCTCGAACCTAGCCCAGAAGGGTCAATGAACATAGCCCATTATCACCAATCTCAGCTCCCTCTGCAAAGGAGCAGTCCAACAGCTAGGATCACCCAAGGTGATATTAGAGCCTATCTTCTGACTGGGAAAACGATGTAAACTCAATCCCAAACACAAGAGATTCCAGTTACCAACAGAAGCACTAGGATAGCTGCTACTTTTGGCTTTTTCAGTTGCCAATTTTACCCACGTTTGCCTTTTGGCACTCCAAACCCTCTCAAGCCTAGTGCGTTAAGAAATATCTATGCATTTCAGCATTAGTAGGGGATGTTAGGACAGCTACTCACAAATTTTTTAACTGGAATAAAAGCCCATTTTATCCAGTGTGTAAATAATGCTCAGGGAAAGTGCTTTAATAAATCATTTCCTGCTGTGAAAGGGACCATGTAGCTTACAAGCAAAGTCCTCTTTGCAGCGTCATAAACATCACTGCAAGTTCCACGTAATCCTGAACCCTGCCCTAGCTGAGCTATTTGAAGATCATTCAGCGATACTAACACATACATTAATAGATCGGTACTTAACACTGCAGTCGTAAGTACAGTATCTCTTCCTTAAGGATCCCAAAACACTCCTTCAAATTGGAATATTCAACTCTTCAGAAAGGAAGTTTGCAATTTTCTTCCATTGACAACTTATTGTATTTACACTTATGTAATTTAGGGAGAAGGTCTGAGTACACAGTTAGAAGTGTGGTATGTTCCAGTAGCCACCTTTAAGGTACAAAAATAAATACGTTTTCCAAAAGAAGAATTTTAAAGCGAATCATCAGGGAAAGCGAGATGTCAGAATGACCTACTGAATCAAAGCATAGGTTTCCCCAGAATGCTTAGTAGAAGTTAAAGAAATGATCTTTACTTTATGGTCCATTCCTTCAAGTTTATTAGAGTTTCCAGGAAAAAATACTGCAAGGTAACAAGCGGTTGTCTCCACAGTACAATATTCAACCTCTCTTCTCGGTCCCTTCGCTTCCGTTCACTCAACGAAGAGGAATCTGCAAATGAAAAGCAACAGAGATGTAAAAGCACAGGCTGACAGTTCAGATTCCATCCCACCCAAAAATATACTGACTTTTTTTTTGGCTTTGTTAGGAAGTTAATGTGGGCTCCCAGCCATCTTTTCCACTCAGCACAAAGCATTTGCTCTAAGGGCATCAGAGATCAGGTGACCACCAGCAAAGGTGGCTTTTTTCCTCCATGTAGCTGACAACCATTCAAGAATCTAATTGGCCCAGGGTGCAAGAAGTCTGGCGTATCTGTTAGCGTTTATGCAAGGTACCGCACTACTAGTTACAAACCAGCTAATACATTAGGTCAAATGCGACTCAATCATCCACTACAGAGACCACATTTCATTTTGAACTTTTGAATTTGATTCTCTTCCAAAGTTATTCTCAGACTTCTCCAATCGAACTAGATTGAATTACATGTGCTCTTTATACACTTCAGTCACCGTGTAACTGGATAATAGCATCTACCCTCCCAGTCAGGATCCTCAGGCCTTGCCACGCTGTTCAGCTTCTCCAAAATAAGCCCAGCAGACAGGAAGTGCTCCCATGAAAAGGACCTGCTTTTATACTGCAGTCCTTTGCCGGACTGACACTATACGTTGGGTTGCTTTTAACTGCAGTGATTTGGTTATAATGCAGAGCTCAACACTACTGTAACACCAGTCACTGTACACTACAAGTATAGAAGAAAGGTTCTTCTAATAAACATGTTATTTTGGGCTTAAAATACAGTTCAGGTTAATAAAAACCCTAGCTATTTTTTGGATGAGAATGGCTTGTTCAAAGGTTGTCAAGCTAACGAGCGGTAATAATTTTTAAACTTTTAAAGAAAATGAAGTCTGAAATAAGAGAAAAAAATAATATCACAAAACAATGGAAAAAATAAACAGACACCAAACTTGTTTAAACATCACTACCAAAGTCAAAACACATGTATTCAGTTTTGTATACATTTAAAGCACTGCAATATATTCATAAATTTCAGATTTGTAAAAAGCTGTTGCATTTAAATTATTAATCTAATCTGAATCCCCAACATATTGTAACTCAAGATGTATTATTCCAGTCTTATTCCAGTAATTGAATTCCAGTCTTATTCCAGTAATTGAAACATGCTGCCTTATCAGATGCTAATATTTACATAGAAATTGCATACCTCATTAGTCACATAGCCCATTTAATTTTGTATTCTTTAGCTGTAAGCATCAGTTGCTTTAGATGAACTAACAGAAATCCTACAACAGCAAATACTGGATAACATCCACATTCCCTCAGAGTTACAGAATGATTTAAGCTTTTAAGTAAAAGACTTTGATTTGTTCCATACATACACCCATACAGTTCCTTGTTAAATCTTGCTGCATTCATTGCGTCAAGAATTTCTATTCTCTATTTTTTCACTTAATATGTCTAATAGAAATGCTTCAACCTTGTTTTTTATGACTTTGTTTCTAGTAAAGGTCATAAAAGACAATGGTGTAAGACTGCATACAACTTGAGAAATCACTTGGTTACAAAACTTAATTAAATATGGAACTGGCACATTCAAAGCTGACAGGAAAAAAACGAAAATGATTATAATTTCTACGCTATACTACACAGCACAGATAATTCAGTGACACAAGGCTCTTCATAGACCTTCTCAGGTTATTTTTCATGAGTCCTAAACATTAACCCAAGCCTGCTTCAGACATACCAGTAGAAAAAACAGAGGCAAAGCAGGAGATAAAGTAGTTAACTGTTCTGTTAGTAATTTATCATTGAAACTGATAAATTGTAGTGAAGCTAAATGTCAACAGAAAAGCTAGAAATTGGGAGACTAATAACTGGATTTTTGCCAGCGTAAACCAGATTTTTATTACCAAGTACTAACTTTTCAGTGCCAAAGGGTGGGGCTCTATAGCCTGACTGCTACAGCCACGTATTTGCCAACATAGTTTAGTTTTTTAGCTCAGTCCTGTTGCAGCCCCTGTTGGTACCCAGGTCAGCTTTACAGGGCTCACATGCATATGAACTACAGAATAAGAACTTTGGAGGGAGAAAAGAGTATAAGAGAAAACTGAATGGAAATACACAGCATAAAACTATTCTGTGGCTTTACAATACATAAATCCTCTAGACTTCAGATTTAGAGATGACTGAAGTTTCCAAGATTGATTCAGGCATTGAGGCCCTTTGCATTATCTGGGCAGAAAGTGCACCAACAAAAATTCCTTTTGAGTATTGTGTGAGTATTGGCCATTTTACACACCAAGCTGACCAGCTGAGAACATTAAGTCATTTTCCACCTACCTGTAAAGTTTCCATTGTGCTGTTCTTTGATCATTCCTATGCGTCTCTGGTCACAATCTGTTCCATTCTCTGCCATTTCATAGATCAGTCACGTATGGGGATCTAATAGCAGAATAAAAACAAAAAGCATAATGTCTCCATTTCTGGTTATGAAGACTCCATTTACTCTGTAGTCAAAGGATACAGGCAAACATCCAGCAGTTCTCCAGATCCAAATCACAGTTATCCTGCATTACACCATTAAAAAGGAGAAAGTGATTCAATTCCCACAATGACAAAGATTAAAACATTTTCACCTACCTAAATCTAAATTTTTCACTTAAATGACAAAACTGTCTCACTCCTAACAACTGAACAAAAGCTTGTTAAACAATCCCTTCTACTATTCAGCCCACTGTTTGGGCTCCAGAAGCAGCAGACCTTCATATAACCCTCAATTTAATCCTGAGAGAGAGGTGCTTAATATTTGATTCTCATATTAGAAAACATCTATTCTGGCACTAAGCTTCCAGGTAGTTAGTATGCAAGTAGACCTCAAAAATCTCACAGCCTAAAAAAATAGCCCTCAATGTGGTAACTAAGATACAGAACTACATCTTATGTTTTGCACAGTTTAATATCTGTAGCCAGAAAATGTAAACTCTTCAATGGAAAAGAGCTCTCCAATGGAAAGCTTTTTTGAAAAGTGTACATTCTGCCTGCTAGTTTAGTCTCTCTCTAGTGAGATCAGCCTTAAAAAGTGCAAAAGAACAGCTGTGGTTTTCCTTATCCAGGAGAGTAAATAGTGCAATAATTGGAAGCCAGCATAAATCAGAATGTTGCAAGAGCTTTTTCTTTTTTTTTTTTTCCTTAAAAAAAAAAAAAACAAACCAGAAACCAAACTGAAAAGCTGACAATTCTTATGCAATCAAACACAAAGAAAGTAGCCAGTCGGACTCCTTGCTTTAAAAATCCTCTCTTGAATCTTAAAACAGTTTCTGGAATTTTATTTTGGAAAAAGAGTCTCACAAAGCTAAAGCACCTTATTTGCATTACATTTCTCCCTGTAAGCGAACGTGATTTACAGTTTTTGATATGCTGCTTTTGTTGGACAGAAAAGTAGTCCAATATTAAAATGACAAGTTGTATAAAACTGTCTAGTAGAGGAAATTAAAGTTTTACAGAAAAAATACTTCCCCTTTGACTTATGTTAGGCTTAAGAGCCAAGGAGCAACTCAGGTTTGGTAAACAGAAATGAGATCACCCCTTTGATTCAGACTGCAATAATTTTGTCCATTTTTTTAATAAAATGTTAAAAGATTTCAGATACTGTATTTGCTTAATTTCCAGGGTTTCACAAGTCAGTCTTAGACAGATGTTCTTCTAAACATGTACGAGCCTTGTGCATTACTTGTAATACAGATAAAACTGCTAGCTAGAATGCGATTATTAAACGGGTTTTACTTAAAACCCAATAGTCAAAAGTATCAAGGTCTCGGAAAGGAGCCCTTCCTCCAACACCTCCTTCCTGAAACGAAATGCGCAGAAATAGAAATCTGTCTAGTTAAACAAGCTAGTAGAAACTAATCTCTTGCATGTTACAGTTTTTATTCATTGCAACTTGGGCCCCAAGAATACCCAAACCACCAAGAAAATTAATAAAACAGCCTTGCAAAAGTTTGCTTCTGAAAAATGCTGAAGGGTTCCGTAGTCAGCCAAGGACAACAGAGGACTGACCTGCTGCAGTAAGAGCTCTACA